>NW_026112374.1:755827-848928 GCF_024679095.1 Eriocheir sinensis | reverse complement strand
GTGGTCGTCAGGCTAGTCTCTGTGTAGTCTTAAGCCACTCGGCGGTGACTGAAAATCCTCAGCTCTGCGGCGGCTAGGATTCAACTCCACGTCCATCCTGGAGCTCTTGAACGCTGGGCCGTAACGCTATCCATTCAGTTACCGCCTCCCCAGTGCTAGTGAAATGCTGGACTGCATTAATCTGGCAATGTAGGAAGATGAAGGTGTAGGAATGTGGCACTCTCTGGGTTTGTGTTAAGGAGTCAGAAGGTGTCATGTGCTGCAGAGAGGCTTGGAGTTGTTATAACTATGATAGTGAAAGGCTGGACAGCACTAATTTAACAATGAATGAAGGTGGCACTCAGTGGCTCAGTGCTAGAGATTCAAAAGCTATCTTGTGCTGCAGAGAGCCTTGGAGGTGTTATAACAATGATAGTGAAATGCTGGATTGCACTAGTCTGACCCTGTAGGAGAGTGGCACTATCAAGCTCAGTGCTAGAGAATCAAAAGGTGTCATGTGCTGAAGAGAGGCTTGGAGGTGTTATAACTATGCTAGTGAAAGGTTGGACTGCACTAATCTGACCTGTAGGAGGGTGGCACTCTCAAGCTCAGTATTAGAGAATCAGGTGTCATATGCAGCAGAGAGGATTGGAGGTATTATATAAATGCTAGTGAAAGGATGGACTGCACTAATCTGACCATGTAGGAAGGTGGAGATGTAGGAAGGTGGAACTCTCTGGCTGAGTGCTAGGGAATCAGGAGGAGTCATGTGCTGGAGAGAGGCTTGGAGTTGTTATAACTATGCTAGTGAAAGGCTGGACTGCAGTTATCTGACACTGTAGAAAGGTGGCACTCTTTGGCTCAGTGCTAGGGAATCAAAAGGTCGTATGTGCTGCAGAGAGGCTTGGAGGTTTTATAACTATGCTAGTGAAAATCTGGACTGCACTAATCTGACCCTGTAGGAAGGTGGCACTTTCTGGCTCATTGCGAGGGCTTGAAGGTGTTTTAACTATGCTAGTGAAAGGTTGGACTGCACTAATCTTATCCTGTAGGAAGGTGAAGGTATCATGTGCTGCAGAGAGTCTTGGAGGTGTTGCAATTTTTCTAGTGAAAGGCTGGACTACACTAATCTGACCCTGAAGGAAGGTGAAGGTGTAGGAAGGTGGCTCCCTCAAGGTCAGTGCTAGAGAATCAGAAGGTGTCATGTGCTTCAGAGAAGCTTGCAGGTGTCATAACTATGCTAGTGAAAGGCTGGATTGCAATAATCTGACACTTTAGGAAGGAGGTGTAAGAAGATGGCACTCTCAAGCTCAGTACTAGGGAATCAGAAGGTGTCATGTGCTGCAGAAAGGCTTGGAGGTGTTATAACAACGCTAGAGAGGGGCTGGACTGCAGTAATTTGACCCTTTAGGAAGGTGAAAGTGTATGAAGGTGGAACTCTCAAGCTCTGTGCTAGGAATCAGAAGGTGCCATGTGCTGCAGAGACGCTTTGAGTTTTTATAACTATGCTAGTGAAAGGCTGGACAGCACTAGTTTGACATTGTATGAAGGTGGCACTCTCTGGCTCAGTGCTCAGCTCAGCTGTCTTGTATTGCAGAGAGGCTTGGAGGTGTTATAACAATGATAGTGAAATGCTGGATTGCACTCGTCTGACCCTGTAGGAAAGTGACACTATCAAGTTCGGTGCTAGTAAATCAGAAGATGACATGTGCTTAAGAGAGGCTTGGAGGTGGTATAAATATGCTAGTAAAAGGATGGACTGCACTAATCTGACCCTGTAGGAAGGTGGCACTCTCTGGCTCAGTGTTGGGGAATCATAAGGTGTCATGTGCTGCAGAGAGGCTTGGAGGTGGTATAAATATGCTAATAAAAGGATGGACTGCACTAATCTGACCCTGTAGGAAGGTGGCACTCTCAAGCTCAGTGTTAGGGAATCAGGTGTCATATGCAGCAGAGAGGCTTGGAGGTGTTATAACTATGTTAGTGAGGTGCTGGTGTTGAGGAGTGAATGGCCAACACGAGGGAGCGGGAGTTGCGATGTATTCTATAAAGAGGCCAGGCAGGGAATGTCCGATCCTCGAGCCTTGGCAGTACATGTATCATTGGATTGCTGTTCCGAAGCGCTGCTCAGTGCTTCGGTGCCGCTGAAGGGTAATGGCTATACAACACCTCACCCCCCTACCAGAATTGTATGTTATCCCCCAAATATCCACCACCATCTCCAGTCACCAAAGCTCCCCTTTACTGCCGTCACCATTTACATAGTTGCTTGATATCTGCCAGGCGGCTTCCTTTGTCGTGCCGATCGTCGCCTCGTCTCGGCAGAAGTTTTCTTTTTTCCCCGGGTGTCTCTCCTGTTGATCCCTCCGGCTGGCGCGTTTGCCCTGGCCCTGTCGGCGGTTCTGCTGCCGCCTCTCCCGGTTTGGTTGACGCCCTCCCCTCTGTTCCCGGTCGTGGTTGTCTGGATGGTCTTCTGTCTACTAGTTGGGGATGCTGTATATCCACCGCTGCCCCGCTGCGTGCCTCCGTGTCCCCATCGTCCCATCGCCGCTCAGCCGTCTCCCCTTGAGCGGCTGGGGTGTCTATGTCTGTGGCCTTCTTGTTACCTCTCTGGGGCACTTGGTCGTCACCTGCTGACAATGGGGATTCTCCGTTAATTTTGTCCTGGGCAGGCCTGTCACTGCTTACCAGAATTATTTGATTCGCGTGGCGGGACCACAAGGTATTTCCTCCAACATCTGCTTCGTAGGACAGTGGTCCCGTCTTGGCTATTATTCTCCCTCTCTTCCATTTCGGTCCCACATAGCTTCTTGCCCAAACTATGTCATTTTCCCGGAATGTTCTTACCCTTCTCCCCGTCATCTGTTGGTCTTGCCTGCTCTCCATCGCGGTCTCTTCGTCGGGCAGAAGTAGGTCTAGTTTTGAGCGTATATTCCTGCCCATCAGCATTTCCGCCGGTGTTTTCCCTGTTTTGCTGTGTGGAGTAGAACAATAGTTTAACAGAAATCTCATCAGGCTCCCTTCTACCGACTTGCTGTCCCCCATCATTGCCTTTATTCCTTCCTTCACAGTGCTCACCGCTCTCTCCGCCAGTCCGTTACTCGCCGGGTGGTATAGCGCCACTCTGATGTGCCGGATTCCATTCCGCTTAACGAAAGATGCCATCTCTTCCGACGTAAACTGCGGGCCATTGTCTGTGCATAGCTGTAGGGGTAAACCAAGCCTGCTAAACAGTACACTCAGTTCATGAAGAGTTCAAGCCGTCGTCGTGGTTTTCATTGGTACTGCCTCTATCCACTTTGAGTAGCTATCCACTACTATGAAAAGCGTTGTTCCCATAATTAGCCCCGCAAAATCTGCATGGAGCCTCTGCCTCGTGTTCTCTCCCATGGGTGGACCGCTGACTGTGGTGGTGCTGCCCGCTTCTCCGCACATCCTGGACACGCTCTCGCCAATTCCTCCAGCTATTTCTCGAGACCCGGCCGCCACACATATCGTCGAGCCAGCTGCTTCATCCTCACGCATCCTGAGTGCCCCACATGCAGTTCATCTTTCACCTTGTCTTGCAGGGACGCCGGTATCACCACTCTGCCTCCTCACATTAAGCAATCCCCCTCTGTCGACTGTTCCTCCATCCGAGACTTGTAACTCCTTACCTCTGCTGTTGCCTCCTCCGGCAATCCGCCTGACCTTACTGCCGCCAGCACCTTTCCCAGAACTCTGTCACGCCGCGTTGCCGCTGACACTTCTCTTGCTGTCACTGAAGGCCCCTCGTCCATATATAACACGTTACTTGTCTTGGCTTCCCTTTCTATTCTTTCTGCTCCTTTGTCGACGATGCCCGGGAGCGATAGTCTGGACAAGGTGTCGGCGACCCTCCTGTCTGCAGAGGGTCTTATCTCCACATCGTAGCTGTAGGCCGCTAGTTGAAGGGCGTATCGCTGCATCGGCGCTGCCCCCAACGGCGGCATCTCTCTGCTGGGGTTCAATATTCTGGAAAGTGCTTTGTTATCAGTGACAAGGGTAAACTTCCTCCCATAGCAATACTGATGAAATTTCCTAATACCGTAAGAAACTGCCACCGCTTCCTTTTCTACGATGGGATATTTCTGCTCTGTTTGTGTCAGTATTCCTGACGCATACGTCACCGGCCTTTCTATGTCTCCAGGTAAGACTTGCATTAGCGCCGCTCCGACTCCTTCTTCGCTCGCGTCTGTTATCAGTTTGACCGGTAGTTGTGGACCGTATATCACCAATACTGGGTTGCTGGCCAACGTCTGTTTTACCCTTGCCATCGCCTCTTCACATTCCTTGGTCCATCGCCACTTAACTCCCTTCTTGAGTAGCTCATACAATGGCGACAACGTTGTGGCGAGGTGTGGCAACAGCCGGGACTGGTACTCACCGCTCCCAATACGCTCCGGAGTGTCGGTACATCACTCGGGTTCGGCATCCTCCTTATTGCTTCGGTCTTCTCGGGTATGGGTTTCAGCTCCGTGCACCTCCTGCAAATTTAATTCAGACTTTGACCTTTTGGGCCGAATCTCATTCTCTTTCAGTCTCCCCAGCACTTTGTCCATAGTTTCAATAAGGTCTTCTGTGTTCGTGCCCATCACCAGCAAGTCGTCTAAGTATGCCACACAGGAGGGATTCCTTCTAATATTCTGTCCATCGCCGCCTGGAAAATGTCCCCACAGAAAGCTAAACCAAAGGGCAATCTGTTCATCCTCAGCAATCCTCTATGCGTAGCTACAGTTGCTAGGTCTTTTGATTCCTCACTTAACTCCATCTGTAGATAAGCATCTCTCAAATCTAGCTTTGCAAACCTCTTCCCTTTTATCCTTGCAAACCGGGGAGGGTAAGGGGTGCTTAACTATATCCAACTGGGGATTTACCGTCACTCTGTAGTCAGCCACCAGCCTTACTTTGCCATCTGCTTTGGGCACTACCACCAACGGTGTCGCCTAGCCACTGCTGCTGTCAGTCTCCACGGGCTCGGCAACACCTTCCTTAATCCACCTCTCCAGCTCCTGGTCCACGAGTGGGTAAAGGGCGTGTGGCCCTGGTCGCGCTTTCTTCCGCACCGGTCGTGCTCCTTCCTTGAGACGCAGGTGTGCTTTGATCGGCATGTGTCCTAAAAACTGTGAAAAGACCTCACTGTGCTTGTGTAGGATTGGTTAAGTTTATCCCCATTCTTCTCCGCAGCTCCAAGTTTGCCTACCATATCCTTCCAGTCCAGCTGAATCACCAGTAGCCAGTCACGACCCAGGGGCGAGGGCCCTGTTCCTTTCACTACCTTTAACGGCAGAGTTTCTACATGATTTTTAAACTTGACCTCCAGCATGGCTACTCCTCGTACCTGAAGTGCCTCACCTGTGTATGTGACTAACCGCCTGTTGGAGGCTTCAAGTCTTGGTTTGCTGCGTAGACTGTTCCACTCCTCCTCGCTGATGACCGTGCTGCTCGCTCCCGTGTCCACCTCCATGCGTATCTCTGTGCCCTGCACGCTCACGTCTACAGTCAGTGGTGGGGTTTTCCGGGTTCTCCGCCGTTGTCCAGGCAGCTGTAAAATACCAAACACCTCCACCCTCTCTTCCTCATCACTAATCTCTTGCTCCTCATCATCCACGCTATTTACTCTGCCTCGCCGTCGACACATTACATTCGCCTGGTGTGGCCTTTACGACTGCACCTGAAGCATTCCTTATCCTTAAATGGGCACTCCGTTGCTTTGTGGTAGCTACTGCCACACCGATTACAAGTTACACTACTACTCACAAGGCAAGTACTTGTTTTGCAACCTGGCCTTGTCCCACCTGTTCGTTGGTTCTTTCTGGTCCCCGGGCTTCGTTCGCGGCGGCTCCACTCTGTTCACCTGGGCTTCTTTGTGCTCCCCTCCCAGTACCCTCGCCTCCGTGGTTGCTGCCTCCATCGATAATGCCAGTTTGCACGCTTTGTCCCAAGTTAAGTCGTCGCCCTCTCGTAACAGCCTCCGCCGGATCCGTTCGCTCGACACTCCACCGACCAATCTTTCTCGAAGCTGCTCTGTTAAGTTTGCCCCAAAGCTGCAGTTGGAAGCTTTCCTCTTCAGTTCTGCCACGTGACTGCAGATTGTCAGGGTTTCCCTTTGATTTTCAGAGTTGAATTTGAACCTTTCCACCACCACTGAAACTTTGGGCGCATAGTGCTGAGTAGCGAGACGAATCAATTCCTTCAGTGTCCTCTTAGAGGGTTTCCCCAGGGAGCACAGGTTCCTCAGTAATTGATACACCGTCGGGCCGCAGACAGTCAGGAACAACGATTCTCCTCGGTGATATTACTTACCTCCAGGAACTGTTCGAACCTTTCTGTATAGGCCTCGAAATCTTCTCCATCTGAGTACTGCTCCACCGCTCCAATGATTGCTGCCATTCTCGTCCTCGGGGTTTCACTCGATTCCTTCAGAATCCCATCCTCGTCGCCACGTGTTGAGGAGTGAATGACACACACGAAGGAGCGGGGGTTGCGATGTATTCTATAAAGAGGCCAGACAGGGAATGTCCGATCCTCGAGCCTTGGCAGTACATGTATCCTCGGATTGCTGTTCCGAAGAGCTGCTCAGTGCTTCGGTGCCGCTGAAGTGTAATGACTATACAACAGCTGGACTGCAGTAATCTGACACTGTAGAAAGGTGGCACTATCTGGCTCATGCATAGTGAATCAAAAGATGTTATGTGCTGCAGAGAGGCCTGGAGGTGTTATACCTATGCTAGTGAAAGGCTGGACAGCACTACTCTGACCAGTAGGAAGGTGGCACTCTCTGGCTCAATTCTCAGGAAAAAGAAGGTGCCATGTTCTGCAATGAGGCTTGGAGGTGTTATAACTATGCTAGTGATAGGCTAGACTGCACTATTCTGACTCCGTAAAAAGGTGAAGGTGTAGGAAAATAGCACTCTCTGGCTCAGTGCTAGGGAATCAGAAGGTGCCATGTGCTGCAGAGAGGCTTGGAGGTGTTATATCTATACTACTGAAATGCTGGACTGCACTAATCTAGCCCTGTAGGAAAGTGGCACGCTCAGGCTCAGTGCTAGGGAATCTGAAGGTGTCATGTGTTGCAGAGAGGCTTAGAGGTGTTATAACTATGATCGTGAACGACTGGACTGCAGTAATCTGGTCCTCTAGGAAGGTGAAGTTGTAGGAAGGTGGCACTCTTTGGCTCAAAGGGAATCAAAAGGTCGTATATGCTGCAGAGAGGCTTGGAGGTGTTACAGCTATGCTAGTGAAAGGCTGGACTGCACTAATCTGACGAAGGTGAGGGTGTAGGAAGGTGGGACTCTCTGGCTTAGTGCTAGGGAATCAGAATGTGTCATGTGCTGCAGAGAGGCTTGGAGGTGTTATAATTATGCTGCTGAAAGGCTGGACTGTACTAATCTGACCCTGTACGAAGGTGAAGATGTAGGAAGGTGGCACTGTCAAGCACTGTGCTAGGAAATCAGAATGTGTCATGTGCGGCAGGGAGGCTTGGAGGTGATATAACTATGCTAGTGAAAGGCTGGACTGAACTTTTCTGACCTTGTAGGAAGGGTAAGGTCTAGTAAGTTGGCACTATCTGGCTCTGTACGTGCTAAGTAATCAGAAGGTGTCATGTGCTGCAGAGAGGCTTGGAGGTGTCTAAACTAGGCTAGTGAAAGGCTGGACTGCACTATTTTGTCCCTGTAGGAAGGTGGCACTCTCTGGTTCAGTGCTAAGGAATCAGAAGGTGTCATGTGCTGCAGAGCGGCTTGGAAGTGTTATAACTATATTAGTGAAAGGATAGACTGCACTAATCTGACCCTGTAGGAAGGTTAATCTCAGTGCTAGGGAATCAGAATGTGTTATGTGCTACAGAGAAGCTTGGAAGTTTTATAACTATGCTAATGAAACGCTGGACTCCACTAATCTGACCCTGGAAGAGGCTGAAGGTTTAGGAAAGTGGCACTCTCTGGCACAGGGTTAAGGAATCAGAAGGTGTCATGTGCTGCAGAGAGGCTTAGAAGTGATATAAATATGATAGTGAGAGGCTGGACAACACTAATCTAACCTGTGAGAAGGTGGTACTCTCTGGCTCAGTGCTAAGGAATCAGGAGGTGCCATGTGCTGCAGAGGGGCTTGGAGGTATTATAACGATGCTAGTGAAAGGCAGGACTGCACTAATCTGACCCTGTAGGAAGGTGTAGGTGTAGGAAGGTGGCACTCTCTGGTTATGTGTTTGGGAATCAGAAGGTGTCATGTGCTGCAGAGAGGCTTGGGGATGTTATAAATATGCTAGTGAAATGCTGGACTCCAGTAACCCGACTATGTAGGGAGGTGAAGGCGTAGGAAGGTGGCACTCACCGGCTCAGTCCTAGAAAATCAGAAGGTGTCATGTTCTGCAGAGATGCTTGGAGGTGTTATAACTACGTTAGTGAAAGACTGGACTGCACTAATCTGACCCTGTAGGAAGGTGGCACTCTCTGGCTCAGTGCTAGAGAGTCTGAAGCTGCCTAGTGCTGCAGAAAGGCTTGGAGGTGTTATAACAATGCTACTCAGAAGCTGGACTGCACTAATCAGACCCTGTAGGAAGGTGAAGGTTTAGGAAGGTGGCACTCTCTGGCTCAATTCTAAGGAATCAGGTTTTCATGTGCCTCAGAGAAGCTTAGAAGTGTTATAACTATGCTAGTAAAATGCTGGACTGCACAAATCTGATCCTGCAGGAAGGCACCACTCTCAAGGTCAGTACTAGGGAATCAAGAGGTGTCATGTGCTGCAGAAAGGCTTGGAGGTGTAATAACTATGTTAGTGAAAGGCTAGACTGAACTAATCTGACCCTGAAAGAAGGTGAAGGTGTTGGAAGGTGGCACTCTGCATCTGTGCTGGGAAATCAGAAGGTGTCTTGTCCTGCAGAGGAGCTTGGAGGTGTTATAACTATGCTAGTGAAAGGCTGGACTGCACTAATTTGTCCCTGTAGGAAGGTGAAGGTGTAGGAAGTTGGCACTCTCAAGCTCAGTGCTAGGGAATCAGAAGGTGTCATTTGCAGCAGAGAGGTTTGGAGGTGTTATACCTATGCTGGTGAAAGGCTGGACTGCAGTAATCTGACTCTGTAGAAAGGTGGTATACTCTGTCTCAGTGCTAGGGAATCAGAAGGTGTCATGTACTGACTAGAGGCTTGGATGTATTATAAGTATGCTAGTGAAAGGTTGAACTAAACTAATCTGACCCTTTTGGAAGGGGAAGGTGTAGGAAGGTGGCACTCTCAAGCTATGTGCTAGGGAATCAGAAGGTGTCATGTGCTGTAGAGAGGCTTGGAGATGTTATAACTATGCTAGTGAAAGGCTGGACTGCACTAATCTGTCCCTGTAGGAAGGTGGCACTCTGGAGCGTAGTGCTTGGGAATCTGAAGTTGTCATGTACTGCAGAGAGACTTGGAGGTGCTATAACTATGCTAGTCAAAGGCTGGACTGAACTAATCTGACCCCGTAGGAAGGTGAAGGTGTATGAAGGTGTAACTCTCAAGCTCAGTGATAGGGAATCAGAAGATGCCATGTGCTGCATAAAGGCTTGGAGGTGTTATAACTATGCTAGTGAAAAGCTGGACTGCACTACTCTGACCCTGTAGGAAGGTGTAGCTATAGGAAGGTTTCACTTTCTGGCTCAGTGCAGGGGAATCAGAAGGTGTCATGTGCTGCAGAGTAACTTGGAGGTGTTATAACTATGCTAGTGGAAGGCTGAACTGCATTAATCTGACCCAGTAGGAAGTTGCAGCTGTAGGAAGGTGGCACTCTCTGGCTCAGTGCTAGGGAATCAGAAGGTGTCATGTGCTGCAGAGAGGCTTGGAGGCGTTATAACTCTGCTAGTGAAAGGCTGGACTGCACTAATCTGACCCTATAGGAAGGTGGCACTCTAAGGCTCAGTGCAAAGGAATCAGCAGTTGTCATGTGCTGCATAGAAGTTTTGAGGTGTTATAACTATGCTAGTGAACGGTTGGAATGCACTAATCTGACCCTATAGGAGGGTGGCACTCTCTGGCTTAGTGCTAGGGAATCAGAAGGTGTCCTGTGCTGCAGAGGGGCTTGGAGGTGTTATAACTATGCTAGTGAAAGGCTGGACTGTACTAATCTGAACCTGTAGGAAGGTGGAGGCGTAGGAATGTGGCACTCTCTGGCTCAGTGCTAGGAAATCAGAAGGTGACATGTGCTGCAGAGAGGCTTGTAGGTGTTATAACTATGTTAGTGATAGGCTGGACTGTACTAATCTAACCCTGTAGGAAGGTGGCACTCACTGGCTCCGTGCTAGGGAATCAGAAGGTGTCATATACTGCAGAGAGGCATGGAGGCGTTATTCCTATGCTACTGAAAAGCTGGACTGCACTAATCCCTGTCCCTAATCCCTGTAGGGAGGTTAAGGCGTTGGAAGGTGGCACTCTCAAGCTCTGTGATAGGGAATCAAAAGGTGTCATGTGCTGCAGAGAGGCTTGGAGATGGTATAAACATGCTAGTGAAAGGCTGGACTGCACTGATCTGACCCTGTATGTAGGTGGCACTCTCTGGCTTAGGGCTAGTGAATCAGAAGGTGTCATGTGCTGTAGAGTGTCTTGGAGGTGGTATAAACATGCTAGTGAAAGGCTGGACTGCACTGATCTGACCCTGTATGTAGGTGGCACTCTCTGGCTTAGGGCTAGTGAATCAGAAGGTGTCATGTGCTGTAGAGTGTCTTGGAGGTGGTATAACTATGCTAGTGAAAGGCTGGACTGCACTGATCTGACCTTGTTGGAAGGCGAAGGTGTAGGAAGGGGACACTCTCAGGCTCTGTGCTAGGGAATCAGAAGGTTTCATGTACTGCAGAGAGGCTTGGAGGTGTTATAACTATGTTAGTGTGTTGCCTTCAGCTTCGATCCTCTGTTTTTAATATATTACTATTAAGTGAGTTTCATAGTTGTTAGGGTTACGCAATACAATGTTAAATTATGATTAAGTTTACTCACATTCTGTTGGTGTATAATGGTAGCGAACCTATTCAAGTTAAGTAACAATATTATTTACACTTCGTCATTCTGTTGGTAATGGTAGCGAGCTTATTGAAGTTAATTAACAATGCTATTGACAACTCACTCTGTTGGTAATGGAAGCGAGCTTTCACCGAAGTACTCTACAATACTGATTAGAACTCGTCATTCCAATCACCAGAAGGGCCTACCCATATGGGATAATTTCATAATATATATATATATATATATATATATATATATATATACATATATATATATATATATATATATATATATATATATATATATATATATATATATATATATATATATATATATATATATATATATATATATATATATATATATATATATATATATATATATATATATATATATATATATATATATATATATATATATATATATATATGAATGAATTTATGGATAGATTGATGGATGTATGTATGGATGGATGGATGGATGGATGGATGGATGGATGGATGGATGGATGGATGGATGGATGGATGGATGGATGGATGGATGGATGGATGAATGTATGGATGTGGATGGATGTGGATAGATGGATGGATATGGATGGATGGATGGATATGGATGAATATATGATGGATGGATATATATAGATATATATGGATGTATAGTATATAGATATGATATAGATAGATGGATGGATGGATATAGATATGGATGTGGGTTGTGTGTGTATCAAAACTTCCTAGTCAAATTTCTATGGAGCAGGAATTATGCAAAAAATGTCCCCTTCAACCACAGTCGATATGTGTTCCACAAAGATGAGCATGGGAAGGTATTCGTGTGGGGTTAAGATGCCAAGGGTGATCATAAGCCCACAAAAGGATGTTCACGTACTACATAGTGACACACAACAAGTGAGGTACCAGCTCAGTCAGTATGCTAGGGAGCTTGTGGGGCTGAGGTCGAGACAGTGTGTCAATTAAACTCTTTAAGTACCCTTAACAATGTATAAATATAACAATAACAAGCCTGGTGGCTATCAGATGGTTGCAGCCTATCATTAGGGCTGAGCTAGAGACGGTGAGTGAGGAGACTCTCTCACAGTCAGCTTCTTACCTCTTCCACTGCCCGCATTAGCCAGAGGCTAGTGAACGCATTTATCGGTGGTTTAGTTAACATCCAATTGGCCTGTTCCGCCAGTTCAGAAAGAGTTTCGAAGCAAGGGAATCAGAATGTGTCATGTGCTGCAGAGAGACTTGGAGGTGTTTTAACTATGCTAGTGAAAGGCTGGACTGTACTAATCTGTCCCTGTAGGAAGGTGAAGGTGTACAGTGGACAAAAAGGAAGAACAAACAACAGCAGACCTGATGGATCTTACGAGGCTGTTTGTGACAAGCTACACTAACTATCTAATCAAAGGTGGAAGATGAAGGACAGCAAAGGCGAAGGCTCCTCCCCACCCCCCCATCCCTCCAGCCAAAGCTGGCAGGAAAGGAAAAAGAACCATCCAGCATGGAAAAACTGCATGGAAATTATGTAGGAAAGAGGAAAGAACTATCATTACTGCTACCACTAACCGGGCGATAAAAGCGGACAAGGACACCAGTATTCGAAAGAACTTAACGTTATTACGACAATGAGTAATATCTTAGTTGCTGATTGGACTAAAAATACTTGTCTAATCTATTCTTGAAGGCCGTAACTGTTGTACTATCAACGACATCACAGGGTAGAGAGCTCCAAACATTAACAACTCGATTGAAGAAGAACTGTTTAGCTTCGTGCGACAAGAATCTTTTACCACTTATCTTCAAATTGTGATTTCTTCTTGTTCTATTTGATCGATCAATTGTAAAGTAATCTTCCGCATTAATATCACTGAATCCTTTAAACATTTTAAACACTTCTATTAGATCGCCTCGCATTCTTCGTTTTGATAGGCTGAATAAATTTACTTCTTTAAGCCTTTGTTCATATGACAAATTTTTCAACCTTGGAATCACCTTTGTTACTCTTCGTTGAACCCGTTCCAACTTTTCTATGTCTTTTCTGTAGTAGGGAGACCAAAACTGTACACAGTACTCTAGACGGGGTCGAACCAACGAATTATACAGTTTTAATTACTTTTTCCGATTTATTATTAAAGACTCGTCCGATGAAGCCAACCAATTTGTTTGCAGTTTTAACTAACTCTGAACAATGCTGACTGGGCTTTAAATCGCTTGATATAGTGATTCCAAGATCCTTTTCTTGACTTACTGCAGAAAGTTGTAGGCCATTCATTACGTACCGAGCGCGACTGTTTTTTTTTCCGATGTGCAACACTTTACATTTGTCAACGTTCAATTTCATTTGCCATTGATTGGCCCAACGTGCAAGTCGATCTGATCTGAGCTTCTTCGTCGAGTGTTGCAGTTACTTTACTAGCAAATTTTTGTATCATCAGCAAATTTTGATACTTTGCAAGTGAGCCCATCATCGATATCATTAACATAAATTAAGAAGAGCATGGGGCCAAGCACTGATCCTTAAGGTACGCCGCTTCTGACATCGAGCCAGTTAGATGTAACACCGTTTAGAACTACTCTCTGTTTCCGCTCATAGAGCCAGTCCACAAGCCAATTGTGAATGTTACCCGAGATACCGTTCGCCAATAGTTTGCTGAGCAATCGTTGGTGGGGGACCTTATCAAATGCCTTTTGAAAATCCAGATATATGATATCTACTGATCTGCTTTCATCGAACACTTAACAAATATAATGAAAAAAATCAAGTAGGTTAGATAAACACGAACGTTTAATACGGAAGCCATGTTGCGAATTATTTATTATATTATTTTCTTCGAAGAATTTCACCATATTGCCGCGAATGATAGTCTCCATTAACTTACAAACAATCGATGTCAGGCTAATTGGTCGATAGTTTCCTGGATGAGACTTGTCCCCTGAAATTGGTGTGACATTTACAAGTTTCCAATCCGACGGAACTTTTCCAGCTGTTAAAGATTTATTGAATATGATGGAGAGCGGTTTACAAATTTGATGTTTGATTTCTTTTAAGACCATAGGGGTAATTTTGTCTGGACCAGGAGCTTTGATTTTTATTTTTTCAATTGTGCGTAAATGTAAAAAAAAGCTCGCTAATCGCTGCTCCAAAAAGAATCAAAATAGGTGGCCGAAAGGTCAGTTTCAGGAGGAGAGGTGTCCTGATACCCTCCTCTTGAAAGAGTTCAAGTCGTAGGCAGGAGGAAATACAGATGAAGGAAGATTGTTCCAGAGTTTACCAGCGTGAAGGATGAAACAGTGAAGATGCTGGTTAATTCTTGCAATAGGGGTTTAGACAGTAGAGGGAGAAAGTCGTGTGCAGCGGGGCCGAGGGAAAGGGGGGTGGGGAGGCATGCAGTTAGTAAGTTCAGAAGAGCAGTCAGCGTGAAAATAGCTGCAGAAGATAGGAAGAGAGGCACCATCGCGACGGAATTAAAAAGGTAGAAGACTATCAGTAGGAGGAGAACTGATGAGACGAAAAGCCTTAAACTCCACTCTGTCCAGAAGAGCTGTGTGGGTGGAGCCCCCACACACTTGAGATGTCTACTCCATACGAGGGCGGACAAGGCCCCTGTATATGGATAGCAACTGTTCGGGGGAGAAGAACTGGCGGAGACGATACAGAACGCCCAACCTTGAGGAAGCTGATTTAGCGAGAGAGGAAATATGAAGTTTCCAGTTGAGATTTTGAGTTAAGGATAGACTGAGGATATTTAATGTTGAAAAAAGTGACAGCTGAGTGTTGTCGAAGAATTGGGGATAGGTGTTTGGAAGACTGTTTCGAGTTGATAGGGTGAGAAATTGAATTTTTGAGGCACTGAAGGACACAAGGTTCCTTCTAATCCAATATAAATGATAGCAAGGTCTGAGGTTTAACTGTTCTGCAGCCTCCAGTCTGGAGTCGTGTACTTCCTGTTGAGATGGTCTTCTATTGAAAGAAGTCGAATAATGCAAAGTGGAGTCGTCGGCGAATGAGTGGACAGGACAGTTTGTTATGGAAAGATTATTGATGAATAACAGGAAGGGAGTGGGTGATAGAACAGAGCCTCGTGGAACACCACTGTTGATAGGTTTAGGGGAAGAACAGTGACCGTCTACCACCGCAGAGATAGAACGGCCGGAAAGGAAACTGGATATAAAGGAACAAAGAGAGGGATATAATCCTAAGGAGGGCAGTTTAGAAAGCAAAGACTTTTGCCAGACTCTATCGAAATCTTTAGATATGTCACCGAAACGGCTAAGAGAGGATGACCAAGAGTCAGTTAAGAAAGCAAGAAGATCGCCAGTATAACGCTCATTGCGGAACCCATACTGGCGATCAGATAGAAGTGGAAAGGTGCTTTTGAATAATCCGGTTAAGGACTGACTCAAAAGGTTTAGATAGACAGGAAAGTGAAGTAATAGGGCGGTAGTTTGAGGGACTGGAACGGTCACCCTTCTTAGGTACAGGCTGTACAAAGGAAAACTTCAAGCAGGAAGGAAAGGTAGATGTTGACAGGCAGAGGCGAAAGAGTTTGACCAGGCAGGGTGTCATCACGGAGGCACAGTTTTTAAGGACAATAGAAGGCATTCCATCAGGTCAATTAGACTGCTGAAAGTTAAGGCCAGAGAGGGCATAGAAAACATCATTATGAAAAAAATCTTAATAATAGGCATAAAGGAGTCAGAGGGGGTATGAGTAGGAGGAATATGCCCAGAATCGTCCAGGGTGGAGTTCTTACAGAATGTGTGAGCAAAGAGTTTAGCCTTAGAGATAGATAAGACGGCAGTGCTCCCGTCAGGGTTAAGGAGAGGAGAGAAAGAGGAAGAAGTGAAATTGGTGATATTGCTGCTAGGTACCAGAAGTCAAGGGATGAATTAGAGAAAGCAAGGTGTTGACATTTCTATTGATAAAAGAGGTTTTAGTAAGTCGGAGAATAGATTTGGCACGATACCGTGCTGAAATACAAAGTTCATGGTTAGTGAAAGTTAGTTAGTTAGTGAAAGGCTACACTGCACTAATCTGACGCTGGAAGAAGAGTGAAGGAATTGTAGAAAGGTGGCACTCTCAACCTCAGTGCTGGGAATTAGTTGACATGTGCTGCAGAGGCTTGGAGGTGTTGTAAATATGCTGGTGAAGGCTGGACTAAACTAATCTGACCGTGAAGGAAGATGGAGGTGTAGGAAGGGTGGCACTCTTTGGATCAGTGCTACGGAATCAGAAGGTTGTATTAATACTTCGAAGAGGCGTTGAGGTGTTATAGTTATGCTAGTGAAAGGCTGGACTGCACTTTGTCCCTCGCACACCACCCCCCACCGCTTCTCCTGTCCCTCCCACCCCCCTTACCGCGCCTCCTTTGTCCCTCGCACGCCACTCCCGCCACCCCCGCCCCGCCTCCTGTCTCGCTAACGCAAACCCCGCCACTACCTCCTACTATCATTCGCACGTCACACCCGCCACCGCCTCCTACTGTCCCTCGAACGTTAACCCCGCTACAGCCTCATAATGTCCCCCGCAAGCCACCCCCTCCACCGCTTCCTCTTGTCCCTCCCACGCCTCCCACGCCACCGCCTCCTACTGTCCCTTGAACGCCACCCCCGCCACCGCCTCCTCCTGCCCCTCGCACGCCAACTCGGCCTCCGCCTCCTCATGTCCCTCGAACGTTAACCCCGCTACAGCCTCATACTGTCCCTCGCTCGCCACCCCCGCCACCGCTCCCTCTTGTCCCTCCCACGCCTCCCACGCCATCGCCTCCCACTGTCCCTCGAACGCCACCCCTGCCACCGCCTCCTCCTGCCCCTCGCACGCCAACCCGGCCACCGCTTCCTCCTGTCCCTCCCACGCCACCCCCGCCAATGCCTCTTCCTGTCCCTTGCACGCCAACCCGGACACCGCCTCCTCCTATCTAACGAACGCCATCCCCGCCATCATCTCCTACTGTCCCTCGCACGCCACCCCCGCCACCGCCTCCTCCTGTCCCTCGAACGTTAACCCCGTTACAGCCTCATACTGTCCCTCGCAAGCCACCCCCGCCACCGCTTCCTCTTGTCCCTCGAACGTTAACCCCGTTACAGCCTCCTACTGTCCCTCGCAAGCCACCCCCGCCACCGCTTCCTCTTGTCCCTCCCACGCCTCCAACGCCACCGCCTCCTACTGTCCCTTGAACGCAACCCCCACCACCGCCTCTTCCTGCCCCTCGCACACCAACCCGGCCACCGCCTGCTCCTGTCCCTCGAACGCCACCCACGCCATCGCCTCCTCCTGTCCCTCGCACACGATACACGCCACGGCCTCCTCCTGTCCCTTGAATGTCACCCACGCCACCACATCCTCCTGTCCCTCGCTCGCCAACCCCGCCACCGCCTACTCCTGTCCCTCGCACGTAGCCCCCGCCACCGCCTCCTTTTGCAGCACGCACGCCATCACCGCCGCTGCCTCCTGCTGTCCCTCGCACGCAAACATCTCCATCGCCTACTCCTGTCCCTCGAACGCCAACACCGCCACCGCCTCCTCCTGTCACTTGAACGACAACCTCGCCAACGCCTCCTCCTGTCCCTCGCACGCCAACCCAGACACCGCCTCCTCTTATCTATCGAACGCCACCCCCGCCACCGCTTCCTCCTGTCCCACTAACGTAAGCCTCGCCACCGCCTCCTTCTGTCCCTCGAACGCCATCCTCGCCACCGCCATCTCCTGTCCCTCGCACGCCAATCCGGACACCGCCTCCTCCTATCTAACGAACGTCATCCCCGCCATCGTCGCCTACTGTCCCTCGCACGCCACCCCCGCCACCGCCTCCTACTGTCCCTCGCACGCCACCCCCGCCACCGCCTCCTACTGTCCCTCGAACGTTAACCCCTCTACAGCCTCATAATGTCCCCCGCACGCCACCCCCACCACCGCTTCCTCTTGTCCCTCCCACACCTCCCACGCCACCGCCTCCAACTGTCCCTCGAACGCCACCCCCGCAACCGCTTCCTCCTTCCCTCTAACGCAAACCCCGCCACTGCCTCCTACTGTCCCTCGAACGTCACCACCGCCACCACCTCCTACTGTCATTCGCACGCCACCCCCGCCACCGCCTCCTACTGTCCCTCAAACGTTAACCCCGCTAGAGCCTCATACTGTCCCCCGCACGCCATCCCCGCCACCGCTTCCTCCTCTCCCTCCCACGCCTCCCACGCTACCGCCTCTTACTGTCCCTCGAACGCCACCCCCGCCACCGCCTCCTCCTGCCCCTCGCACGCCAACCCGGCCACCGCCTCCTCCTCTCCCTCCCACGCAACCCCCGCAAATGCCTCTTCCTGTCCCTCGCACTCCAACCCCGTCACTGCCTCTTCCTGTCCCTCGCACGCCACCCCCGCCACCGCCTCTTCCTGTCCCTCCCACGCCAGCCCCGCCTCCGCCTCCTCCATTCCCTCGAACGCCACCCACGCCACCGCCTCCTCCTCTCCCTCCCACGCAACCCCCGCAAATGCCTCTTCCTGTCCCTCGCACTCCAACCCCGTCACTGCCTCTTCCTGTCCCTCGCACGCCACCCCCGCCACCGCCTCTTCCTGTCCCTCCCACGCCAGCCCCGCCTCCGCCTCCTCCATTCCCTCGCACGCCACCCACGCCACCGCCTCCTCCTCTCCCTCGCACGCCACCAACGCCATCGCATCCTCATTTCCTTTGCAAGACCCTCCGGCACCGCCTCTTCCTTTCCCTTGCACGCCACTCCCGCCACCGCCTCCTCCTTTCCCTTGCACGACACCCCCGCCGCCGCCTCCTCCTTTCCCTTGCACGACACCCCCGCCGGCGCCTCCTCCTTTCCCTTGCACGACACCCCCGCCGCCGCCTCCTCCTTTCCCTTGCACGACACCCCCGCCGCCGCCTCCTCCTTTCCCTTGCACGACACCCCCGCCGCCTCCTCCTTTCCCTTGCACGACACCCCGCCGCCGCCTCCTCCTTTCCCTGGCACGACACCCCTGCCGCCTCGTCCTTTCCCTTGCACGACACCCCCGCCTCCGCCTCCTCCTTTCCCTTGCACGACACCCCTGCTGCCGCCTCCTCCTTTCCCTTGCACGACACCCTGCTGCCGCCGCCTCCTCCTTTCCCTCGCACGAAACCCCCGCCGCCGCCTCCTCCTTTCCCTTGCACGACACCCCCGCCGCCGCCTCCACCTTTCCCTCGCACGACACCCCCGCCGCCGCCTCCTCCTTTCCCTTGCACGACACCCCCGCCGCCGCCTCCTCCTTTCCCTCGCACGAAACCCCCGCCGCCGCCTCCTCCTTTCCCCGGCACGAAACCCCCGCCGCCGCCTCCTCCTTTCCCGCGCACGACACCCCCGCCGCCGCCTCCTCCTTTCCCCGGCACGAAACTCCCGCCGCCGCCTCCTCCTTTCCCTTGCACGACACCCCCGCCGCCGCCTCCTCCTTTCCCTTGCACGACACCTCCGCCGCCGCCTCCTCATTTCCCTTGCACGAAACCCCCGCCGGCGCCTCCTCCTTTCCCCCGCACGAAACCCCTGCCACCGCCTCCACCTTTCCCTCGCACGACACCCCCGCCGCCGCCTCCTCCTTTCCCTCGCCCGATACCCCCACCGCCGCCTCCTCCTTTCCCTCACGACCCCCTGCCGCCTCCTCCTTTCCCTCGCCCGACACCCCCGCCACCGCCTCCTCCTTTCCCTCGCCCGACACCCCGGCCGCCGCCTCCTCCTTTCCCTCGCACGACACCCCCGCCGCCGCCTCCTCCTTTCCCCCGCACGAAACCCCCGCCACCGCCTCCACCTTTCCCTCGCACGACACCCCCGCCGCCGCCTCCTCCTTTCCCTCGCACGACACCCCCGCCGCCGCCTCCTCCTTTCCCTCGCACGACACCCCCGCCGCCGCCTCCACCTTTCCCTCACACGAAACCCCCGCCGCCGCCTCCTCCTTTCCCTCGCACGACACCCCCGCCGCCGCCTCCTCCTTTCCCTCACACGACACCCCCGCCGCCGCCTCCTCCTTTCCCTCACACGAAACCCCCGCCGCCGCCTCCTCGTTTCCCTCGCACGACACCCCCGCCGCCGCCTCCACCTTTCCCTCGCACGACACCCACGCGGCCGCCTCCACCTTTCCCTCGCACGACACCCCCGCCGCCGCCTCCACCTTTCCCTCGCACGACACCCCCGCCGCTGCCTCCTCCTTTCCCTCGCACGCCACCCATGCCACCGCCTACTCCTTTCCCTCGAACGTTATCCCCGCCACCGCCTCCTACTATCCCTCGAACGTCACCCCCGTAGCCGCTTACTCCTGTCCCTCGCACGCCAACCCTGCCATTGCATCCTCCTGTCCCTCGCACGCCACCCCCGCTACCTCCTCCTCATATCTATCGAACGTCGCCACCGCCTCCTACTGTCCCTCGCACGCCACACCCGCGACCGCCTCCTCCTATCTATCGAACGCCATCCCCGCCACCGCCTCCTACTGTCCCTCGCACGCAACCCAAGCCACCGCCTCCTCTTGTCCCTCGCACGCCACCCAAGCCACCGCCTCCTCTTGTCCCTCGCACGCCACCCAAGCCACCGCCTCCTACTGTCATTCGCACGCCACCCCCGCCACCGCTTCCTCCTGTCCCTCTAACGCAAACCCGGCCGCCGCCTCCTCCTTTCCCTCGCACGACACACCCGCCGCCGCCTCCCACTGTCTCTCGAACGTCACCCCCGTAACCGCCTCCTCCTGTCCCTCGCACGCCACCCCCGCCACCGCCTCCTCCTGTCCCTCGCACGCCACCCCCGCCACCGCTTCCTCCTGTCCCTCCCACGCCACCCCCGCCAACGCCTCCTATTATCCCTCGCACGCATCCCCCACCACCGCCTATTCCTTCCCCTCCCACGCCACCCCCGCCATCGCCTCCTATTGTCCATCGCACGCCATCCCCGCCACCTCCTCCTCCTATCCCTCGCACGCCACCCCCGCCACCGCCTCCTCCTTCCCCTCGCACGCCATCCCCGCCAACTCCTCCTCCTTTCCCTCGCACGCCACCCCCGCCACCGCCTCCTCCTGTTTCTCGCACGCCATCTACGCCACCGCCTCCTCTTGTCCCCCGAACGCCACCCACGCCACCGCCTCCTCCTGTCCCTCGAGCACGATCCACGCCACGGCCTCCTCCTGTCCCTCGAATGTCACCCACGCCACCACATCCTCCTGTCCCTCGCACGCCACCCCCGCCACCGCCTCCTTCTGTCCCTCGCACGCATCCCCCGCCACCGCCTCCTCATGTAACACGCACGCCATCCCCGCCGCCGCCTCCTGCTGTCCCTCGCACGCAAACCTCTCCATCGCTTCTCCTGTCCCTCGAACACCAACCTCGCCACCGCCTCCTCCTGTCCCTCGAACGTAAACCTCGCGACCACCTCCTCCTGTCCCTCGAACGCCAACCTCGCCACCGCCTCCTCCTGTCCCTCGAACGTTAACCCCGCTACAGCCTCATACTGTCCCTCACACGCCACCCCCGCCACCGCTTCCTCCTGTCCCTCCGACGCCTCCCACGCCACCGCCTCCTACTGTCCCTCGAACGCCACCCCCGCCACCGCCTCCTCCTGCCCCTCGCACGCCAACCCGGCCACCGCATCCTCCTGTCCCTCCCACGCCACCCCCGCCAATGACTCTTCCTGTCCCTCGCACTCCAACCCAGTCACTGCCTCTTCCTGTCCCTCGCACACCAACCCCGCCACCGCCTCTTCCTGTCCCTCCCACGCCACCCCCGCCAGCGCCTCCTATTGTCCCTAGCACGGCACCCCAACCACCGCTTCCTCCTGTCCCTCGCACCACCCCCGCCACCGCCTCTTCCTGTCCCTCCCACGCCAGCCCCGCTTTCGCCTCCTACTGTCCCTCGCACGCCACCCCCGGCACCGCCTCCTTCTGTCCCTTGCACGCCACCCCCGGCACCGCCTCCTTCTGTCCCTTGCACGCCAACCCCACATCCGGCTCCTTCTGTCCCTTGCGCGCCACCCCCGCTTCCGACTCCTTTTGTCCCTTGCACGCCAACCCCGCATCCGCTTCCTCATGTCCCTCGCATGCCACCCCCGCCACCGCCTCCTACTGTCCCTCGCATGCCACCCCCGCCACCGCCTCTTCCTGTCCCTCGCACGCCACCCCCGCCACAGTCTCCTCCTGTCCCTCGCACGCCACTCCCGACAACGCCTCCTCCTGTCCCTCGCACACCACACACGCCATGGGCTCCTCCTGTCTCTCGCACGCCATCCCCGCAGACGGCTCCTCCTGTCCCTCGCACGCAAACCCTGCCTCCGACTCCTCCTGACTCTTGCACTCCACCCCCGCCTCTGCCTCCCCCTGTTTTTCGAACGCCACCCACGCGGCCGCCTCCTCCTGTCCCTCGCACGCTAACCCCGCCACCGCCTCATATGGTTCCTCGCACGCCACCCCCGCCACCGCCTCCTCCTGTCCCTCGCACGCCAACCCCGCCGCCGCCTCCTATTGTCCTTTACATGCCACCACCGCCGCCGCCTCCTCCTTTCTCTCGCACGCCGACAGCGAGACCGCCTCCTTCAGTCATTCGTACGCCATCCCCGCCACCGCCTCCTCCTGTCCCTCCAACGCCGACCTGTCCACCGCCTCCTCCTGTCCTTCGTACGCCACCCCCGTTACCGCTTCTTCCTGTTTCTCGGACGGCAAACCTGCCACCGCCTCCTCCAGTTCATTGCACGACACCTTCGCCGCCGCTTCCTCCTTTCCCTCGCATGACACCCCCGCCGCCGCCTCCTCGTTTCCCATGCACGACACCCCCGCCGCCGCCTCCTCCTTTCCCTCGCATGACACCCCCGCCGCCGCCTCCTCCTTTCCCACGCACGACACTCCCGCCACCGCCTCCTCGTTTCCCTCGCACGACACCCCCGCCGCCAGCCTCCTCCTTTCCCTCGCTCGACATCCCCGCCGCCGCCTCCTCGTTTCCCTCGCACGACACCCCCGCCGCCAGCCTCCTCCTTTCCCTCGCTCAACACCCCCGCCGCCGCCTCCTCGTTTCCCTCGCACGACACCCCCGCCGCCGCCTCCTCCTTTCCCTCGCACGCCACCCACGTCGCCGCTTCCTCCTTTCCCTCGCATGCCACCCATTCCACCGCCTACTCCTTTCCCTCGAACGTTATCCCCGCCACCGCCTCCTACTATCCCTCGAACGTCACCCCCGTAGCCGCCTACTCCTGTCCCTCGCACGCCAACCCTGCCATTGCATCATTCTGTCCCTCGCACGCCACCCCCGCAACCTCCTCCTCCTATCTTTCGAACGTCTCCACCGCCTCCTACCGTCCCTCGCACGCCACCCCCGCGACCGCCTCCTCCTATCTATCGAACGCCATCCCCGCCACCGCCTCCTAATGTCCCTCGCACGCCACCCCCGCCACCGCATCCTCCTGTCCATCTAACGCCAACCCCGCAACTGCCTCCTACTGTCCCTCGAAAGTCACCCGCGCCACCACTTCCTCCTGTCCCTCGCACGCCACCCAAGCCACCGCCTCCTCCTGTCCATCGCACGACACCCTAGTCACCGCCTCCTCCTTTCTCTCGCACACCACCTACGCCACCGAATCCTCCTGTCCCTCGAACGCCATCCACGCCACCGCCTCCTCCTGTTCCTCGAACGCCACCCACGCCACAGCCTCCTGGTTTCCCTTGCAAGCAATCCCCGCCGCCGCCTCCTCTTCTCCCTCGCACGCCAACCTCTCCATAGCCTCCTCCTGTCCCTCGGACGCCAACCTAGCCACCGCCTCCTCCTGTCCCTCGAACGCCAACCTCGCCACCGCCTCCTCCTGTCCCTCGAACGCCAACCTCGCCACCGCCTCCTCCTGTCCCTCGAACGCCAACCTCGCCACCGCCTCCTCCTGTCCCTTGAACGCCAACCTCGCCACCGCCTCCTCCTGTCCCTCGAACGCCAACCTCGCCACCGCCTCCTCCTGTCCCTCGAACGCCAACCTCGCCACCGCCTCCTCCTGTCCCTCGAACGCCAACCTCGCCACCGCCTCCTCCTGTCCCTCGAACGCCAACCTCGCCACCGCCTCCTCCTGTCCCTCGAACGCCAACCTCGCCACCACCTCCTCCTGTCCCTCGAACGCCAACCTCGCCACCACCTCCCCCTGTCACTCGCACGCCAATCAGGACACCGCCTCCTTCTATCTATCGAACGCCATCCCCGCCACCGCCTCCTAATGTCCCTCGCACGCCACCCCCGCCACCGCATCCTCCTGTCCATCTAACGCCAACCCCGCAACTGCCTCCTACTGTCCCTCGAAAGTCACCCGCGCCACCACCTCCTCCTGTCATTCGCACGCCACCCCTGCCACCGACTCCTCCTGATTCTCGCACTACACCTCCGCCACCCAAGCGGCGGCGCCTCCTCCTGTTCATCGCACGCTAACCCCGCCATCGCCTCATATGGTTCCACGCACGCCACCCCCGCCACCGCCTCCTCCTGTCCTTCGCACGCCAACCCTGCCACCGCCTTCTATTGTCCTTCGCATGCCACCACCGCCGCCGCCTCCTCCTGTCTCTCGCACGCCGACCGCACCACCGCCTCCTTCAGTCATTCGTACGCCACCCCAGCCACTGCCTCCTCCTTTCCCTTGCACGACGCGCCGGCCACCGCCTCCTCCTGTCCTTCGTACGCAACCCTCGTCACCGCTTCTTCTGTTTCTCAGACGGAAAACCCGCCACCGCCTCCTCCAGTCCATTCCACGCCACTTTCGTCGCAGCCTCCTCCTTTCCGTGTGTGTTCCATTCCCCTCCGATTCTTGAGAAATCTTCGGCTAGCTCGAAATTTTGTGGGCCATCTTTTTTAGCCGATTATATGCTCCGAAGCGGAATTTAGTGAGGATTCTTATGGTATCTTCAAATTCCTCATACGTCTATTAGTTCCCGAGTTACACCGAAAAAACTGAATTTTTTTTTCTCTCGTCAGAGTAGCCTAACAAATAAAAATCACTCATTAATTAACGTCTTATATTTCATTTCTTAACTTATTTCTTCTTATTTCTTTTCTCAACTTGCATTTCTTTATATTTTCTGCCTGCTCTTCGGTGTCATATGACCTTAGACGTTGCCGCATCGAGTTTACTTTTTTCCGTGAAAAAGGGATCGTGTGTGTGTGTGTGTGTGTGTGTGTGTGTGTGTTCCATTCCCCTCTGATTCTTGAGAAATCTGCTGCTAGCTCAAAATTTTGTGGGCCAACTTTTTTAGCCGAATATATGTTCCGAAGCGGAATTTAGTGAGGATTCTTATGGTATCTTCAAATTCCTCATACGTCTATTAGTTCCCGAGTTAGACCGAGAAAACTGATTTTTTTTTCTCTCGTAAGAGTAGCCTAACAAATAAAAATCACTCAAAGCTCCTCATCTACATTCCTTAGAAAGATTGCCATATGTTACTATTAAGAAACTTATCCCAACAACTGCAAATTTGACGCACTTTCATCGAAAACTTAATTTTTAATAATTTTTTATTTACTTTTATGGCGCGTTTCGCGTCATCGTCCGCCAGAACCTTTTACCCTTGATGACATGAAATGCGTCATCGTGCGCGAGAGGGTTAAATAAGTCAGATTTATCTCAAATTCACTGACTGGGCAGACAAATATTCGGAAAAGAGAAGGCAAACCAGTTTGTAGATATATATAAATATGCTGTATATTCACGTCCTTATGGATATCTTCTTGTTGATTAGGGTATAAATACTCCTGAATCCCTACAGTTTCGCTCAAACATTGTTGGAGAGCCTCCCAGATGAACGCGTATTCCAATGGTGAACTCCAGGAAAAAGGAACTCTTACACGTTCTATACTCCCAACATAACGAACCCTATGGTTTAAGCTCTCAGCTACTTCTGATCTTACTCTCTTAAGCCCCGCTCCGCCCCGAGCCCACGCAATCCTGTCGCATCCTGTCGTCGCATGATGTCGCCGCAGGACCCGCTGCTGCCGCCGCCGCGCACATTTCGCGAGTCTTTTTTTATATTTTTTTATATGAGCCAGATCGAAACATAGACGCGTTTTATCTACATGTTTCCACAAATCGAATAAATTTTAAGACAATTATTGTTTTTTTCATTCATTTTTTGATAAAGGGCATATAAACAAGTCAAACAAACTCAATGTTTATTGGAATTTGGTCAAATTATGATTACAGCTTCCTTCTCTTCCTCCTCCTCCTCTACCCCTGTAGAATTATCGGGATGACCGTAAGGTCGTAACTCCAAGGTGCTAAAGCAGTGTCTTTTGTCCTGAACTACAGATATCCCTCTCTTGGGATATTTTACTGTACTCATTCGTCCATTACGCACTGTGAATCCCTGATAGCCAAAGGTAAATGTTTGCTTCTGGAATAGGACGTCTTTGTATCGCTGATGAGCAATTTTTTTTTCTTTATGAGCTTTGGAACGCTCTTAGCTGAACTCAACCGGTCACTGTCTGCCAAGGGGATGGAGTAGCACTTTGGTCTTACACCTACAAATTCTGAGATGGTTCTTTCCCTCACTTCAGACTTGAGAAATCCGAGCTTGCCTTTGTTGTCTGTGTTGTACAAGGAATGTGAGGAGCTAAAGTTACTTGTGTCTATATAGCTTTTAAAGGGTTCCTGCGAGTACTCTGTTAATAGATCAGGAGTTTCAGTTTCTGTTATTAAGGAATCAGTGTCACAATACACTAGTTTCGCCCGATCCCCGTAATGAGCCTTCATGATACTGTAAAAGAAATCATATAGTCGCAGCTTGGACAGCTCTAGGACGTAGTAGCCAATGTAGTTTGGATGATTCGCCTGTGAATATTTCTTATGGCGAACTACAACTACATGACCATCATTGAGGGGTACAACGCGTTTAAAGTAAGGACTTCGGGCCAGCTTCAAAAACTTTTCGCGGTTGGTGACAATATCTATGTCTTCACTATATTTGGCCGCGTTCATCAGGTATCGACCAAAAATGCTGTTTGAAATACACTTGATTGCAGTTTTCTTGATAGGGCAAGTAGCACTTTTGCGGGCTTCTATGTTATCCTGAATGAAGTCCGCAAGAAAGTGCTTTTGCTTAAACATATAAATAGCATGCACTTTTTAACAACCCGGCCTAGTTGAATAGCAGTTTAAGGAGGGACAGAGCAAACAACATTTTCTCCTGAGCAACATGTGTTCCAATCTGTTTTATGTTCTTACACGGTACTGGACGGTTTTCTTCTTCATACCATTCGTGTGCGGCTGACGATATATCTCTATTGATGATATTGTGTCTTCTGATGGTCAGTGGAGGTCATCCGTTTTCTCAATGACTTCACGTGAGACAGCCTCAGTATTGCACAGAATGAGGTATCCAAAATCGCCATCGGTTGCTTGATTGACCTAGCCCCTCCGCTCAAAAACCAGTGCATTTCTGTCTCATCTAGTTTTCTCATATCCACATGGTAACTTCTCTTGCATTACAGTGGGATAAAGACTGTTGAAGTCAAGATATGAAAGGAAAGTGTTTCTATCATGTTTTGGATTAAACTGAGGGTTCGTGTAGATGTTATTGGTGCGTACAAAACGACGCACAACACTTGTGTAGCCCCCACGCACATTTGTTTGAATGCAATGATATATGTGTGGGCTACTAAGCATCTCTAATTCCTGCTGTGTTTTTAACAAAAAAGAGTCATAGGCAAATCCTGGCAGGCTAACATAATTTACAATATCCAACCTCCACTGGGTTTTCAAAATACCTCTCCACTCTAGGAAGACATCACATAGAAGGCCAACATCCACTTTTACATAAAGCAACAAATAGTCCATCAGGCTCTGACACCCAGCTACTTTCCAAACATTCTGAGCATGTTTATAATCACTTTCGGAAAGTTCTGCTTCTTGAAGCGAATTGAAAAAAATCTTCGCGGGATGGAAGACGTGTCTCAGAAAGTCGTTCCATCGAATCCATATAATCATAACAAAAAACCTGCTTTCCCTTGATCAATAATGGTAACGCAGGTGCTGGCACATCTTTTAACATCTGTTGTGTGCACATGGGCTCGTTCCCAGTGCTGATGAATTGGTTCGCTAAAGCCGCGAGTGAACCAGACATAAAGACATACGTGTCAATAAATCTCAAGTCATTTATGATGACTTCATGGTATTTCTGAACTGAATGTTTTGGTCTTAGTTTGATTTTCAGTCAGGTAGCGTTAATTCACGCGGGATTAACGTCATGTCGTAATCCGCATAATGTGCAATGAGAGTGCGCTGCAATTTGTGATTTTTTTCATTTGAAGGTTGCATCTATTACAATAAGCTTCAATGTAATTGTTTCCTGATTTTTCATGGTCATGATGTTTTACTCCTTTACCTTTTAAAACCCGTATTTACAGAGAAGACAGTGAGTTTGTTCATTGTGACGTGCCGTATCTTCATCGGTCATATTGATTTTATTGTAGCCTTTAGAAAATTTTAGCTTCTTGCAGGAGTGTGGGTTCAGCTAATGTAAGTTCGTTCTATATTCAAAACAGTGTGAGATCAGCTAATGTAAGTTCGTTCTATATTCAAAACAGTGTGAGTTCAGCTAATATAAGTTCGTTCTTTATACAAAACAGTGCGAGTTCAGCTAATGTAAGTTCGTTCTATATACAAAACAGTGCGGGTTCAGCTAATGTAAGTTCGTTCTATATTCAAAAGTGTGAGTTCAGCTAATGTAAGTTCGTTCTATATGCAAAACAGTGTGAGTTCAGCTAATGTAAGACCGTTCTATATATACAAAACAGTGTGAGTTCAGCTAATGTAAGTTCGTTCTATATACAAAACAGTGTGAGTTCAGCTAATGTAAGTTCGTTCTATATACAAAACAGTGTGAGTTCAGCTAATGTAAGTTCGTTCTATATACAAAACAGTGTGAGTTCAGCTAATGTAAGTTCGTTCTATATACAAAACAGTGTGAGTTCAGCTAATATAAGTTCGTTCTATATACAAAACAGTGTGAGTTCAGCTAATGTAAGTTCGTTCTATATACAAAACAGTGTGAGTTCAGCTAATGTAAGTTCGTTCTATATACAAAACAGTGTGAGTTCAGCTAATGTAAGTTCGTTCTATATACAAAACAGTGTGGGTTCAGCTAAAACGGTTTACAGCATTACTTCCACAATAGGATCCGCTTTCTACTGTTTCTCCGTTTCTATTCACTATAATGTAAGCATACGCTATGGCAAAGTGATGTCTCTTTACACCCATTTGAAGAAGGCTTTACGAGAATACTCTCAAAGACATAGAATGCTAAATAAGATGGCTCATATGCTTTAGCATGATTAATAAATTTCACAGTATATCCCGCAGGTGGGAATCTTAGTCTTGTGATCATCATTGGGTGCTCAGCAAGCGTTGTCTTGTTCTCACAGGCACACAAATTTGCATGCAGTTTTTCCATGCTGCATGGTTCTTTTTCATTTCCCGCCGCAGGATAGTTTCCTTAAGCAGTTAATTAGAACACCAACGAGGGAAGAAAATAGTTTGGATTTGTTGTTAACTAATAAAGAGGACATAATAAGCAACATTGAGGTTGGGGGTTCATTAGGTAACAGTGATCACAAGGAAATTAAATTTAATATTAAATGGGAGGATAGAGTCAGCAGAAACAACACTTAATACCTGACTTCAGGAAGGCGGACTTCGAGGGTTTAAGAAAGTAACTGCAAAGGCTTAAGAGAGTAAGATCAGAAGTAGCTGAGAGCTTAAACCATAGGGTTCGTTATGTTGGGAGTATAGAACGTGTAAGAGTTCCTTTTTCCTGGAGTTCACCATTGGAATACGCGTTCATCTGGGAGGCTCTCCAACAATGTTTGAGCGAAACTGTAGGGATTCAGGAGTATTTATACCCTAATCAACAAGAAGATATCCATAAGGACGTGAATATACAGCATATTTATATATATCTACAAACTGGTTTGCCTTCTCTTTTCCGAATATTTGTCTGCCCAGTCAGTGAATTTGAGATAAATCTGACTTATTTAACCCTCTCGCGCACGATGACGCATTTCATGTCATCAAGGGTAAAAGGTTCTGGCGGACGATGACGCGAAACGCGCCATAAAAGTAAATAAAAAATTATTAAAAATTAAGTTTTCGATGAAAGTGCGTCAAATTTGCAGTTGTTGGGATAAGTTTCTTAATAGTAACATATGGCAATCTTTCTAAGGAACGCAGATGAGGAGCTTTGAGTGATTTTTATTTGTTAGGATACTCTGACGAGAGAATAACATTCAGTTTTCTCGGTGTAACTCGGGAACTAATAGACGTATGAGGAATTTGAAGATACCATAAGAATCCTCACTAAATTCCGCTTCGGAACATATATTCGGCTAAATCAGTTGGCCCAATAAATTTCGAGCTAGCCAAATTTCTCAAGAATCAGAGGGAATGGAACACACACACACACACACACACACACACACTTTCCTCTCACATCGCGTTCCCTTCCCTCCACTGACTCACTGAGGTATTTCTGGGTTGCCTTCGGTTGAGCGCTATCTTGATCTAGGGAAAAAGGTAAACTCGATGCGGCAACGTCTAAGGTCATATGACACCGAAGAGCAGGCAGAAAATATAAAGAAATGCAGGTTGAGAAAAGAAATAAGAAGAAAGAAGTTAAGAAATGAGATATAAGACATTAATTAATGCAAAATCAGAAGAAAAAAAATGAAAGTGCGTCAAATTTGCAGTTGTTGGGATAAGTTTCTTAATAGTAACATATGGCAATCTTTCTAAGGAATGTAGATGAGGAGCTTTGAGTGATTTTTATTTGTTAGGCTACTCTTACGAGAGAAAAAAAAATCAGTTTTCTCGGTGTAACTCGGGAACTAATAGACGTATGAGGAATTTGAAGATACCATAAGAATCCTCACTAAATTCCGCTTCGGAACATATATTCGGCTAAAAAAGTTGGCCCACAAAATTTTGAGCTAGCAGCAGATTTCTCAAGAATCAGAGGGGAATGGAACACACACACACACACACACACACACACACAAACACGATCCCTTTTTCACGGAAAAAAGTAAACTCGATGCGGCAACGTCTAAGGTCATATGACACCGAAGAGCAGGCAGAAAATATAAAGAAATGCAAGTTGAGAAAAGAAATAAGAAGAAATAAGTTAAGAAATGAAATATAAGACATTAATTAATGAGTGATTTTTATTTGTTAGGCTACTCTGACGAGAGAAAAAAAAATTCAGTTTTCTCGGTGTAACTCGGGAACTAATAGACGTATGAGGAATTTGAAGATACCATAAGAATCCTCACTAAATTCCGCTTCGGAGCATATAATCGGCTAAAAAAGATGGCCCACAAAATTTCGAGCTAGCCGAAGATTTCTCAAGAATCTGAGGGAACACACACACACACACACACACACACACACACATGATCCCTTTTCACGGAAAGGTAAACTCGATGCGGCAACGTCTAAGGTCATATGACATCGAAGAGCAGGCAGAAAATATAAAGAAATGCAAGTTGAGAAAAGAAATAAGAAGAAAGAAGTTAAGAAATGAGATATAAGACATTAATTAATGCAAAATCAGAAAAAAAGACTTGGTGCTGCAGTGTTTAGGGTTAGATGGCACCAAATAACCAGAGAGTAAAAAAAAAATATATATATATATATATATATATATATATATATATATATATATATATATATATATATATATATATATATATATATATATATATATATATATATATATATATATATATATATATATATATATATATATAAGTTGAGGAAAGAAATCAGAAGAAACAAGTTGAGAAATGAGAAATAAGAAGATAATGATACAATACATCCAGCAAAAACTTAAATAATTTATCGAGTCTTAGGTTCAATGGCGATTTTGTAGTTTATTTTCGGACTTGCATTAGAGAGTAAATTCATATTCCAGCCTGGTCATTAACCTAATGTCCTTAACCTTTTCCGTGATTATTATCTCGTGGTCATTCGAGGGTCCAAGATCTTATCTTAACCCTTCAAGTACCCCTTCTCCCGTCACCCCCCCCCTCCCTGCTGGGCACCCCGACTCCCGTCACCCACTCGTTTCCGTACGCTAGTCCGAGAGGGGGTGAGGGGGGTGAAAAGGTAAAGAGATGGGTGGGAGGGGGGGTAGGAGGGGGTAGGGGGGGGGGGTCCAGATACCCCCTCTTCCGTAACCCCCCCGCTGACCGCTGACCCCCCCAACCCCCACTTCCAGTCCCCCCCGCTGACCCCCCCCAACCCCCACTTCCAGTCCCCCCCACTTCCAATTACCCCCACTTCCGTACATTTGTTACTACTAGAGTGTTATAGTAATTGTAGTATATCAGTGTGATATTATTTTTATTATTATTATTTAATATCACCACGAATTAGGCATACTGTTGTTAATGGAAAAAACCCACGACAGATAGATCACGCCACCTTATAGGAATGTCGTCCGTCAGTGTTTACCGTCTCAGTTTGTATACAAGGCATTTCATCAAGCTTAGGTCACCTTGACATACGTGACGAATTGTAACTTCATTATTTTCCAATCTGTAACTCGTCACTCCTTCACGAGAGTCCGACTGACACACATCTGCAGTCTCTCTCGCTCAAACGCTCCTGTACTTATAGGCTTAAAAATATATTCGCCTTAAGGAAGCTGAGTCTAATCAACGCCTTTAAACGCCCCCCTTTACACCGTTACAATAGGTATGTAAGCGGGGAGGGAAAGAGAAGGGACAAGGAGGGAAGGAAACGGAGACAGAGGGGAGGAAATAGGGAGAAAGGGAAGGGGAGAGTGTGAAGAGAGAGAAGGAAGACAAAGGAAAGGGAGGAAGAAAGAAAGCGTGAAGCACGGTAAGATATAAAGAGAAGAAGGAAGGAAGGAAGCAAGGAAGGAAGAAAAGAATGAAGGAAAGATGTAAGAGGAATGAAAGAAGGAAGGGACGAAGGAAGGAAGGCAAGAACAAGTGACAAGAACGCAATACTGAGGTAGATTGGGAGATGGGAACGGATTGCCCCTCGCCGACTAGCCAATCAGCGCCTGCCCTTCGCTTTCCTCGCGACATATCACTCACACACACACACACACACACACACACACACACACACACACACACACACACACACACACACACACACACACACACACACACCATCACCAAAGTGTCTGGTCACCCATTTGTCGCATTTCTCATCAAGTGGACTCTACAGCGACGCATAGCTGGGCGTTATCGCGATAAGTTATCGCGATACTTTATCGCTGATAACAAAATCAGGTTATCGGCCATCCGCTACTTATTTAAATATATATCGGTATCTTCGTTACATTTGTAACCAAACTAGCGATAATCGCTACTTTTTCCCGCCTCTCAGAAAAAAAAACCCGTCTCCTCCCTACTGGGCATGCGTGACTCAAAAATCAATATATCAAAGAGAAAAATCATTTAACATTGCCCCCAAAATGATTATTCACTGCCTCAAATTTGATATTCCATATTCGTTTGTGAGCATGCCATGGTATTGAAGGCACCCAGTGTTGTGTTATTTGGTGTCCCATCGTCAAAAGCTGGTGCTTTTGTTTACGAACACTGGTCTCTCGTGATCTACACATGTTCAGACCAGTAAGCGTAGCACTGCATAGTCTCACAAAGCTTTTTAACATATCAAGAGTTGCTGGAAGGCTGAATCAGAAATACAGTACCACCATCCTCGCTGTTTCTAGAACGACACTCAGTACATATACATACAACTCGTACAGTGTCGTTCTAGAAACAGCGGGGATGGTGGTAGTGATACTGTATGTCTAATTAAGCCTTCCAGCAACTCTTAATTACGGTTAAAAGGCTTTGTGAGACTGTACAGGTTTACGCTTGCTGGTCTGAGCAGGGCAGTTCACGAGAGACCAGTGTTTGTAAACAAAAGCGCCAGCAAGCGCCAGCTTTTGACGGTGGGGACGCCAAATAACACAACACCGGTTCCGGCGTTTCTAGTATTACCGTCCATAGGTACGTGTTAACGTGTGGTTTTCAGGTTTTGTAAGTTTTCTAAAATACAGATAATGAAAATTTTAATTCATCTATGTTTTTTTATTTGAAATATCAATATAGTATCGTTTTCGCCTAGCGGATTTATCGCTAGCTAGTATCGGAATTGTGGATTTATATCGGGTATCGGTTATCGGTTATCGCCTATATTTGTGTCTCCAGTTAACGAATATCGGTTATCACCGATAAGGTTTTCCATTATCAGTTATCGGTTATCGGGAATAAGGTTTTCTGTTATCGTGCCCAGCTATGCAGCGACGCATCTGGTCGGGTCATTAATCAAGTCCCTTCTCCAGTAATTAACGTACAAAACATTGCGTCAAATATATATGTGTGAATGTTCGTTTGCTTTGTTATCGTCACCCTCTCTCATATCTTCCTCCTGTTCCTTTTCCTCATTCTTTTTCCTTTCCCTTCTTCCTGCACTTTTCTTTTTATCTTTGACGGTGAAGGCAATAAATAATTCACCAGTGTGTGTGTGTGTGTGTGTGTGTGTGTGTGTGTGTGTGTGTTGACGCGTGCGTTGAATTGCCAAAGAGGGGTCAAGAGATTAAAGAAATAGCGAGGAGAAGGATGGCGGAAGAGAGGGAAAAGGTTCGAATAGCAGAAAAATGCAGTAAGACACCACAGCAGGAAGGAATGAGGCGAAGGAGATGAGGAGACTTCATGAACATCGAAAGAAAACGATAAAACAATGTAATAAGAGGAGACAGAATAGCAAAGATCGAGAGTATAAAAGAAAGAAAGAAAATTTAAGAAGGGGCAGAAGAATCGGTAAAGTGGTTAAGAGAAAGTTAAAAGGATCAGACAAACACCGTATTGTTATTGGGTGACAGAGAGAGCTGGAGAAAGAAAATGGAGAGAGGAGGATAAGGGAAATATGGGTAACCGTGATAAGAGAGGAAGGAGGAGTAAAGCATAGGAGGAAAAAAATAAAAACGAGAGAGAGAGAGAGAGAGAGTGTGTGTGTGTGTGTGTGTGTGTGTGTGTGTGTGTGTGTGTGTGTGTGTGTGTGTTCTGCAGAGGAGGGGGAGACTGCTATGTTCCAAGAAAGAAAGAAAAAAAAGAGGAAAAGGGAGAACGAGAGGCGAAGAATGAGACAGGTGCAGAGGAAGGAAAGGTGTTAAGTGGTGGAGGAGGAGGGGAGAGGAAAGAAGGGGAGGGGACGGGAGAACGAATGGAGGTGACAGGTGGTGTGGAGGAGGGGAAGATAGGGAGAGAGAGGGGAGGGAAATGGAGGGAAGGGGAGGGGAAGAGGGTGAGAGAATGGCGGTAACCGTGCGTTGGTCCTCACAAAGAACGCGAGAACGAAATAATTATTGGATTTTCTGAGGGAACAAAAGACAAGGCAATTGGGTTTCCTCTTCGTGTGTGTATGTGTGTGTGTGTGTGTGTGTGTGTGTGTGTGTGTGTGTGTGTGTGTGTGTGTGTGTGTGTGTGTGTGTGTGTGTGTGTGTGTGTGTGTGTGTGTGTGTGTGTGTGTGTGTGTGTGTGTGTGTGTGTGTGTGTGTGTGTGTGTGTGTGTGTGTGTGTGTGTGTGTGTGTGTGTGTGTGTGTGTGTGTGTGTGTGTGTGTGTGTGTGTGTGTGTGTGTGTGTGTGTGTGTGTGTGTGTGTGTGTGTGTGTGTGTGCCTGTGTGTGTGTGTGTGTGTCCTTTATCCTTTCTCGCTGCTCATATGTTTTTTTTTTGTCGTCTTGTCTATCTGTCAGCTGGTTATGATTCCATCTACTTTGTTTCCATTCTCTCTCTCTCTCTCTCTCTCTCTCTCTCTGCGCCTGCCGCCGTTCTTCATCACTCGCCAAGTTTACCCAATTCTCCTTCCTTTGACCTTGTTGGCACTTTCCTTTAAGTCCTGCCTCCCCTCCCTGCGTCCTCCCTTTCTCTCTTGCTTTCGCTCTCGCTCGCTCTCGTTCTCGCCCTCGCTATCTCGTTCTTGCTCTCGCTCTCTTTCACTCTCTCTCTCCCCCTTTTGACCTTTTTCACCTTGTATCTCAACCTGTCCTTTCATCTACCTCCTCCTCCTCCTCCTCCTTCTCGTTCTGTTTCTTCTCATTTTCATCCTCTTCCACTGGCTCCTCCTCCTCCATTTTTTGCTCCTCCGCCTAACCCTCCTTTTTCTTCTCCCTGTCTCTCCCTCCCCTCTTCCTCTTCTTCATTCCCTCTAGAGGTGATTCTTCACACCACTCACATTGTTTTCAACATTTCTTTTATGGCAGAGATGTAATGTGTTAATGACCTTTTTGATGTTACTCCGTTGAACAACAACCGAGTCTCTACCATAGGGTCTGCTTAATGCTGGCCCTTCAACCCTTCACTTAGTACCTCCCCTTCACCCTTCGCCTTTCTGCCTTGCAAATTCCCCCTTCATACACCCGCCCCGAGCCCTCGTCGGCATAATGAGGCGTCGGGCGACTCAAGATACACCTTTGATCTCGCCCGAATGACGACAAGCGACAGTGTGCCTTGGCGTGACAGCCCACAGAACCTTATACTTCCAAGGCACGTCTGGTGAGCACGGGCGTACATGTGACGAGGGGAAAATGTACCGATAAGACGGAGGCCGCTGAGTCACGTCCGGCGGCAGGTTTGTCATTGTGAGGCATTTGAAAGGGTGAGAATGGAAAAGATATATCGAAAAGAAAATGATTAGGAAAAGAGCTCGAAGGTGAGTCGAAAAATATGACGTTAGTGAAAGGGTGATAATGGAAAAGATATAGCGAAAAGAATATGATTGGGAAAATAGAGCTCGAAGGTGAGTCGAAAAATATGACGTTAGTGAAAGGGTGATAATGGAAAAGATATAGCAAAAAGAATATGATTGGGAAAATAGAGCTCGAAGGTGAGTCGAAAAATATGACGTTAGAAAAATTGATGTCGAGTTGCGATAGATGACTGGCTGCTGTGTTTCTATGTACTTCCTCGTATTTTTTTTCACGGTCAAGGCGGTATGCCAAGGGTAACAGAAAAACAGAGTCCGCAACACGCTGTTACCGCAACTTCCTTCCATTTAGGGATCATTTTTCATATCTTCGTGTTGCCAGAAAAAAAAGAAAAAAAAAACTCCTCTGCCCCTTTCTTCTCTCTTATTCACTCCATAAATCATTCTCCTCAGCGTTGTCTCAGGTTACTCTAATGTTTTTTGTCACTATATTTAATTTATTTCCTACCTCCATGCGCCTTCCCTATCCCCGGTATTTTTTCTCCACACGCCCTTTCCCTTTTCTCCTTCTCTCTATGGATCTGTTTCCTTTCCTTCCTGTCTTCTTCCAAGTCTTCCTTTCTCTCCCTTCTCCCCTGTACGAGCTTTCCTCACTTAATGGACCTCCCTTCGTTTTGCTATGGCTTACCTTCCTTTGACGCTTGGCGGGATGGTGTTCCTGGGACGCCGCCTGGCCGCCCTCACCTATCGGGCTTCTCTCAGTGACATTCAGGTCGGCATTGTCAGACGCCTCCGCCTCTCACACCAACTATTTCTAAAGGCCGAAAAGGAGATCAGTCCGGTTCTAATGAGTGTTCTTTTGGGTTCATGATACAGAAGAAGGGTCAAACTATAACCAGGGCCATAAAACTACTTATGGAAATGCCCCAAACTCCTAGGAAAGCCCTGTCAAATATGTGTGTCTTTAGTAATACGACCCCCACCCTCGCCACTCGAAGGCTCTCCGGTGTAAGCAACTTTGGGCGCCCCGCGGATTATTCCCATCCGCACCGACGCAATAACAGGACGTGGGCACAATCGCAGACCTCTTTTTTTTTTAACTTCGAGGGATGTCCGTGGCGCAAAAAAAGTTGATAATTTTGAAAACAAGTGAAGGAAGGCACTGCAGGAAGGGGTATAGCTATATAGTACTCAAACTCCTTTCTTCATTCAAGCGCTGTGTCTGATGCAATTAGTGACTAGAAGAAAAATCAGGTAGCAAGCCAGATTTCAATGATCATGTTAACGCAGTGGCAGGAGGATGTGAAGGGAGGACAGTACTATGAATCCAGGCGGTGCTTTCACAGCCTCTGCGTGGTGTGTATTTTCCGCGAGGTTTGGTGATTGGGTCGTATTTGTGAACCCGTATCAATAAAAGAGATAACAGTGGAGGAAAAGCTGTGTTGTTGTCGTGCGTGACCTTGAAACTCGAGATGGAAGGAAAATAATGATCGTTTTTTCTTGCCAAAGCTGCCGAAAAAGCGAAATTTTCAGTCACTTCACGGATCGATGTATTAGTTACGTTCATCCCATTTTCTTTTTTCCCTTAGACTTCCCGTTTCGCTCCCTAGGTGGTGTCAGATTTTTTTTCTCTCTCTCTCTTTTCCCATATTCTATTTAAGCCTTTCTTTCATCGCCGAGGCAAGTTTTCTTTCTCTTTTAACTGGTTCCTCCGCCACTGTTTTTGCGGGGCCGCAAGTTGGCTCTCCCGACGAGATATAGTTTTCTGCCCGGCGGCTGATGGTTGTGGAGCCTGGTGTGGCGTCGCTTTAGAGTGTGGCGCCGGCAGAGGTATGGCGTCTTGGGGAGGATGGAGGGATATGATAATGTATAAGGAGGGAGTGTGGCGTTGATTGAGAATAAGGGTTCAGATTTAGGTGATGTGGGAATGCTGGGTGAAGAAGTTTGCAGGATGTGACGTAGAGTGTGTCTGAGGTGGTAAGCAGGGTGGTGCGTGGGAGGTGAGGTAGTATGTGTGAATGTACGGTGCGTAGGTGTGAGGTGTGGTGGTTTGCAGGGGTGAGAAAATGAGAGTGGGATGTGCAATGGGTGTGGGTGAGGTGGCCAGTGGACGTGGGACGGTACTTGTGGGTATTAGTAGAACGGTAGGTGAGTGTGAGTGGATCATCGGAGTGTGGTGATGGTTGGGAATGCATTAATGGGTGTAGATGAAACAGTATATATGGTTGACGATATGTGTGGGTGAATTAAATGGTGTGTGTGGATGTGAGGTGATCTGTGAGTTAGAAGTGGATGGGATTGTGGAGGTTCATGTGGGAGAGGAAGAAGATTGAGGTGAGGGTGCTTGGTGTGGGTGAACGCTTACACTTTCCCCCAGCGATGCCAGATTGTCGTACTTAGAACATTATATTTATCAGTACCAGGCTCTAATAGTGTCTCCTCCGCCCTGGTATCTAGATTAATTTATAGTTATCGTTGAAATGGTTGATAACTGATGTCATTTTATAATAGCCATGTATCAAAAACCGGTAAATACAGGGTAGTGAATACGATAATCTGGCGACGTTGCTTTCCACCCTGTTACCAATTCATATACAAAAGAAACTCACATGATATCGACTCCCACACGATACTCAATCACTGTCGTCTAAAGCGTTCTAAGGGTATTCCATTCATACCTCTGCACTCCCCTTCGGTGGCTCGGTAACCTCTATTCCCTTTAACTTTTCCCCGCTCACAGAAAAAAAAAAAAAGCAGTCTTACACAGTGATATTCGCGGTCGGATCATTACGGTAAAGTGAGCTCTCTTTTGGAGGATTTGACGAAATGCTTATTATGTTAAGTGAAACCAACGCGGCCTAAAGCTGACATCGCGATCGAATACCACACATTTAATTGGTGTGTTCCCGAATTCTGCCGAGATATGTTGAGAGCCTGCTGAAGTAAAAACAACTTTAATATCAGACATCGATGCCACGTTAAGTTATGTATTTTTGGGGGTTATTACAGACGAATATAAATAAAATTCTTCCACTTACAATTAAAAACACGATGGAAGGCTGGCAATGTAGTCCAGGGGCGAGGTGTAAAATCTGCGTTGAATTCAAGTTAATTGTCTAAATAACAGCTGCAAATAGTGCGCCGGGCGAAAATATTTCCAGCAGTGTTTTTCCGATATGTAAAACACCACGAAAGAGCTACACATTTCAGCACGATCCTCTATAAAGAAGACTTAAAATCTGGTCTTTAGAGGTCAAACTTCAAATGGTAACATCAGGAAAGCGAATGCCAATCTTTGAAGATGAAATCACCCGTAAACCCTTCCTTGGGCCGACCATCAGGATCCACCGGGAAGAAGCCTACCGGCAATAGGCCACGACGTAAAAAAAGAAAAAGAAAATGAAATCTGGGTCGTCTTGACATGTTCCATTTCACCGATATTCTACGGCGTTGTTCATCGTCTTAGCATGTTCTTCATATTAGACCAATCTCCAACTAACATGGCCAGTGCTTGAATCCGAGTTATTTCTAAGGTGTGAAGAACCTCAGTGAGAGTAAATGACTGATGTATATAACATTCTCTGACGCAATAGAAATCTATTAATCGACCATTGAATTGTCTATCAATTTCACTAACATTCTCTACCCTCTCCATTATATTGATAACTGTGATTTAAGACGATTTTACGATTCTGTTGTTGGAATTATCATTTTCTATTATTTGTTATTATGGATAGTACTTGCAGATACGGACCTTGGTGGTGGTGGTGGTGTGGAAGGGGTAGTAGCGTGCTGGAACGAAGCCTCGACAACTGGGAGCAATAAAGTGTTATACCCGACAGCTATGACGCCCGGGAGGGGGACTTCACCTCGGGCGTCAGGTGGCCGGACGAGGGGGAGCTGGGCGGGCGGGTGCACTTCATCCCCTCCTCGGAGCCGCCCACGCTGGTGCTGGAGCCCGCCCACGTCCTCGACCAGGGCGTGTACACGTGCAGGGTGGACTACTTGCTCTCGCCCTCCACCACGGCTGCATGTCGTCAACCTCACCGTTGTGGGTAAGTACCTGTGTGTGTGTGTGTGTGTGTGTGTGTGATTCACCTCTTGGTCTGCTACGGGTCTCTCTCGAGACAGCCAGCCGTTCCCCTACGGAAGAGCACAGAGCTCATAGTACCGATCTTTGGGCAGGACTGAGACACACAACTCACCGCGACAACGAGGTCACAACTCCTTGCCTTACGTTGCGTACCTACTCACTGCTAGGTGAACAGGGGCTTCACTTGAAAGAAGATTTTTGGAGTTGACCCTGACCCTGCCTCAGCTGACCCTGACCCTGCCTCGGGGGTACACGTGTGTCAGCTTGTCTCTGTGCCTCGGCGCTTTGGCTTTCCTTTTGTCTGCTACCCAGCGGTTCTCTGAGGCTGTTTCTGTTGCTGTAGTGCTGCTGCTGTGACTGAACAACAACTACTACCCAACACTCTGCTCTGTCACCAAAACTGGCTGTGCTTCTTCCCCCTGCTACTGCTGCTGTCCTTTCCAGTGTGCTGCTGCCCTGTGGCCTTGTGGCGGTCTGTGCTTCTGAGGCTGTGCTGTTGCTGCTGGTGGTGTCGGTGTTCCTGTTACGGTCAACGCCTTCTCCCCGCTAAGTGTTATTCTAGTATTTTATACTCATAACACTTTGCTTTGTCTAGCTAGTCGCTATCTCCAACACTACCACTACCTCTTCGCCCACATCAGTGTACACATACTTTCATAATTCATATTTTCACATTAGTTAAGCATCTCCGTGTTAATTGTTATACCCATGCGTGTGTTCTGTAGGAAAGCTTCCTTGTCGACAAAAAAATAACCCGCGTGCACCTGCTGGTCGGAGACGACAAATCCCTGGGGACCGTTTAAAAGCCGCGTCACCCCCTTTGACCCAGACAACAAAAGACGAGATGCCTTCTCGCCTTCGAACCTGCCCAGACTGTCGCTTGCGTCAGGCTCCACAGTATTTCCGTGTCAAGAATGTAAAAACTGATAAATGTAGATTCTGTGTCAAAGCAAGCCAGGACGAGAGTAAAATATTAAAACTGGAGGGCATTATTGAAGGCCTGTCACAGCAGTTAGCTGAACTAAAATACCTGATTGGTAACCCCGTGACCCTTCCCGCGCGCTCACCAGCTGACCTTCCTGCCGCCTCCGTCTCGCCCTCGCCCCCCTCACCCCTCTGCTTTACAGCACCACCCAGCCCCGTCTCCTCTCCGTTCCCCCCCTCCTCGGACTTGTCTTCTTCCTCCTCCTCCTGCACCCTCTCTTCTCTCCCCTCCCCTTCTTCTCGCTGCCTCTTCCCCATCTCACACTCCGCCGACGTGTCATCCTTGTCGTCCTCCCCCAACATTCCCCCCTCCTCTCCCTCTCCCTCCGTCCAGACCCCCTCCCTTTCCCCCTCTTGCTCTTTTTCTCCCCCTCCCCTCTCTCCTTCCTCCCCCTCCTCCTCGACCTCTTCTGACTTGCCCCCACCCACTTCTTTCTCTTCTCATTCTTCCTTGGCTCCTGCCCCTTCTTCCCCCCCCTCCTCCTCCTCCTCCTCCTCCCTCCCTATCTCTTCCGCCACAGCCACCTACCCTGCTACCACCCCTTCCTCTCTCTCCCCGCCCCTTCCTCCTGTTCCAGCTTCTCTTCCCGCTCCTGGCGCCGTTCCCAGGAATGTCTTAGTTGTTGGGGACAGTCAAATCAAGCTCATTGACAGGTACTTTTGTTCAAAGGACAAGGACAATAGACTTAGAGTTTGCTTTCCCGGGGCAGGTATACAACACATTTCTGACAGAATTGAGGATATTTTAGCGGGGGAAAGTGCTCAGCCAATCGTCTTCTGCAGTTTCGGCGGCAATGATATCGGTAAAGTGGGAAGCGAAGAGATATTTAGGCAGTTTAGGGAATCGTTCGCCAGAGTGAGAGACTTCAGGGGGGGGGGGGGGGCAGCCGTTTGCGGTATTTTGCCAAGGAGGGGGTTAGGTGAGGGATGGCTTTCCAGGGCCTTAGCAGTAAACAGCAGGCTGGCGGCTCACTGTAAGCGTAATGGTTGGCTCTTCATTGATAACTGGGACCTCTTTTACGAGGGGGGCACCTTGTATGCCAAGGATGGGGTGTACCTGTCACTCCAGGGGGTAGAGGTTCTCGCGGACTCCCTCGAACGATCACTTTGCACCCTACAGGATTTTTTAGAGTAGGCAAAGGGGGAGGGCCTAACATTAGTGGCTGTGCACCGCAGACTGGGACTACAGGGCGCAAGAGTAATCGAAAGGATGTAAGAAAGGATGGGCTAACGGCCTATTACACCAACAGTAGGAGTCTCAGGAACAAGATAGATCTACTGAGGGGGAAAGCATGTGTCGAGAAATTCGACATTATAGCTATCACGGAAACATGGGTGGATACTGCCAACAAAAACTTCATGTCAGAGTATGAAATAGATGGTTATCAGATGTTTCACAAAGATAGAAAGGGAAGAAGGGGAGGGGGGGTGGCACTTTATGTTAAAGACACACTCAAATGTTCTGCTAACAATTCTGTTCAAACAAATGGCAACTCAGAATTAGTTTGGGTGGACGTCCACAAAGGGAAAGACAAACTACTTCTAGGGGTTCTTTACAGGCCACCCAACCTTAGCAGGCAGGACACTGATATATTACTACAAGAGGTAGGCAGGGCGAGCAGGAGCAAAATGTCTGCATAATGGGGGATTTTAACTATAGGAATATAGACTGGGAAGGCGTGGTGGGTGATCTAGAATCTGAGGATTTTCTGAAAGTAATACAAGATAATTTTCTCAAGCAGACAGTGACTGAGCCCACCAGAGGAAATAACATTTTAGACTTAGTCCTGACTAACAGCGAGAATATGATCAGTGAGCTAGATGTTGGGGGAGAATTAGATGGCAGTGATCACAAGGAAATTAGGTTTAAATTAGACTGGGCGGTGACCCATGAACTCAACTCTGTGTTGGTGCCTGACTTTAGAAAAGCTGATTATGAGGGGCTCAGAAGACACCTTGAGGAGGTAAATTGGGGAACCTTAGGGCTAGATGAGGGCCAGATCTCAGGGCTGGAACCGGAAAGAAAGGGGAATCATGTAGAAAGGACCTACAATAATTTAGTGAGAGTAATTACAGAGGGTCAGAGACAGTATATCCCTTACCAAGCACGTAGGAAGGAAAATAACGACCCCAAATGGATGACCCGCAGACTCAAGCATGAGATTGGTTTAAAGAGAGGAATTTATTGGAAAATAAAGAACGGAGAAACCCACCTCAGGGCTGTTGAGCTAGCCAGGTTGGTGAAGAGGAACACCCGCCTAGCAAAAAGAAATTATGAGATTAGGGTTGCCAACGAGGCCAAGAGCGATCCCAAGGGCTTCTTCAAATTGTACAGAACGAAAACAAGGGACAGGATTGGACCGTTGAAAACAAACACAGGTTAGCTCGTAGAGAGTGGAGAAGATATGAGTCAAATGCTGAATGACTATGTCCTCTCAGTTTTCACGCAGGAAGATCTAACAACCATTCCGGAGAGAGTTCAGGTATATGAGGGCGAAGAGAACGACAAGTTGAGGGATGTGATCATCACTAGGCAAGTAGTCCAGGATGAGATTTGTAGGTTGAAGAAAAACAAATCGCCGGGGCCGGACGAAGTATTCCCACGGATTCTGAAAGACTGCAAGGAGGTCCTCAGTGGCCCAACTACCGATATCTTTAAGATGTCGGTGAATTCTGGGTATGTGCCCAATCAATGGAAAGTAGCTAATGTGACGCCGATTTTCAAAAAGGGAGACAAGTCAGCCACCTCAAACTATCGCCCAATTAGCTTAACATCAGTTGTAGGAAAGATGTTGGAGTCAATTATAGCCGGGAGCATTAGGGACCATCTAGAGAAGCATAGTTTAATGCATGACTCACAGCATGGGTTCACAAAGGGTAGGTCCTGCCTTACTAATCTGTTGTCCTTCTACACTAAAGTGATCGAGGCGGTTGACAGAGATGAAAACTATGACATATTATATCTAGATTTCAGTAAGGCGTTCGACAAAGTTTCTCATCACCGGCTATTACTAAAATTACAAGCTCACGGCGTAGATGGGAAAGTTTTGAAATGGATCAGGGCGTGGCTTAGTGGAAGGAAGCAGAGAGTGCAAATCAATGGTAAAAAATTTGAATGGGGCACTGTTGCAAGTGGAGTCCCACAGGGGTCGGTGCTGGGTCCTCTGCTTTTTATTATTTACATCAATGACTTGGACACAGGAATTAGTAGTGATGTCAGTAAGTTCGCAGATGATACCAAGATCCAATCAGACAGGGACGCTAGCGTTCTCCAGGATGAGCTTGACAGACTATATGATTGGGCGGGGAAGTGGCAGATGGAATTCAATGTCGGGAAGTGTAGCATTCTGAGTGTAGGTAGGAATAATCCCTCACACAACTAAATGGCACTCCCCTAAGCAGGTCTGGGCGTGAGAGAGACTTAGGAGTACTAGCGAGTGCTGACCTCCGTCCTAGGGCTCAATGCATTCAGGCTAAAAATCGGGCAAACAGAGTACTTGGTTTCATCTCAAGGAGCTTAACCAATAGGAGCGCTGAAGTCATCCTCAAACTTTACTCAGCACTAGCTAGACCTCATCTCGATTATGCAGTTCAGTTCTGGTCCCCCTACAATAGAATGGATATCAAGATGTTAGAATCTGTACAGAGGAGGATGACAAAGATGGTTCAGGGGGTGAGAAACTTGCCTTATGAAGACAGGCTGAAGCATTTAAACCTACACTCTCTAGAAAGGAGAAGGTTGCGAGGAGACTTGATCGAAGTCTATAAATGGATGAAGGGCTTTAATAAAGGGGATGTCAATAAGATTATGATAGTAAAAGAGCCAGGTAGGACGCGTAGTAATGGTTTCAAGTTAGACAAATTCAGATTCAACAAAGACATTGGCAAGAATTGGTTCACCAATAGAGTGGTAGATGAATGGAACAGGCTTGGGAGCCATGTTGTGGGTGCCAACACCATAGATACATTCAAGAAGAGGTTAGATAAAGCCATGGATGGTAAGGTAAGGTGGGGTTGAGTGTACAGGAGCTGCCTTGTATATGCCAACCGGCCTCTTGCAGACTCCTTACGTTCTTATGTTCTTATGTTCTTATCTTCACCCGGCCGGGGAATGGAACCGCGGTCCTTCTGGTTGTGAGGCAGACGCTCTATCCACTGAGCTACCGGGCCGTGTGTGTGTGTGTGTGTGTGTGTGTGTGTGTGTGTGTGTGTGTGTGTGTGTGTGTGTGTGTGTGTGTGTGTGTGTGTGTGTGAGTGTGTATGTGTGTGTGTGTGTGTGTGTGTGTACGTGTTCGGCTATCTATCTACATTTCTGCCTTCCTTTTCACCAGATATATCTCCACGCATGCTCGCACACACGCATGCACGCGGACGGACGGACGAGCGGACTGACGGACACGCACGCACGCAAGCATCCCCCCCGCCCCCGCCCCCCCTCACCCACCTACCCACACACACACACACACACACACACACACACACACACTTTAAATACAGTGGATACCGCCCTCGCCTCGTAATCACCGGTCCAGTGTTTCAGGCGAACCATGTGCAGACAATTTTATTTTAAACTGTCTTGTTTCATACAGCCTTTGTTCACCTACTGTTACCTCTCTTTACGCCAGGGACAAAAAATTATAAATCCCAGCGTCCCGTGAATGCTAATTGGATTAAAACTTCAAACGGGACAGAACAAGTCCAGCAAAAATTCAATTCCTGTAGACTAGTTGCTGAGTGAACACCCACACCCACGCTTTCACACACTTGACAAACTATCCAAAGCTTCATTCCTAAAAGTGATGATGCTGAAATCCCAGATCTATTTATTATGGAAGCAACAAAGACAGTAAGAGCAACGTTGACAATAACAACAATACCAGGAACTCTACAACAGAAACCTCGAAATAAACCAAAAACGATAAACCAGACCAGGAGCAAATAAAACCACCAAAAAAGCTTTCCGGGAAGGGTGATATGGTAGCGTCTAAATATGAAGTGAAGGAATGATGGCAGAGATTAAAAGGGGATTATAATTATTCCGAGTATTTCTTTGTTGAGGGAAGCTGAATGGATAGGATTAGATATGTGAGAAGTAATGTTCTGAATGGCGTTTTTTTGCTCTTTTTTCTTGTCCTTGAGCTGTCTCCCTTGCTGTAAAAAAAAAAAAAATCACTTCCGCAAAGTATGTCAACAAGATCTTCACATGCAGTATTATTAATCAAATATATTACTTTTTTATCAGTATTTTATTTACTGCTCACACTTCACACGTTTCCTTATGACACGCTCCAAGGTTATTCTGCAAGGTCTGTCTGTAATATGGCTGCACAATATTATAACTCCTCTTCTTCCTCCTCCATCTCTCCCTTTGGTGTTTGGGCAATAACTTTATATTAGCTTCACCCCTTCTACTCCCTACCCTTCCCCCTATAGCGTCTTTGCATCACCTCCTCCTTCTCCTCTTCCTCTTCCACGTATTTCTCTAACTCTTCTCTTTTTTAACCACTTTTCATCCACCTTTTATCCACTTTCATCCATTTTCATTCACTTGTCATCCACTTTTTTATCCACTTTTCATCCACTTTTTATCCACTTTCATCCATTTTTCATCCACTTGACAATACACTTTTTCATCTACTTTCCATCCAGGTTTCATCCACTTTTTCATCCACTTTTCATCCACTTTTCATCCATTTTCATCCATTTTCCACCCACTTTTTCATCCGCTCTTTCATCCACTTTTCATCCACTTTTTCATCGACTCTCATTCACTCATCCACCTCTCCATCCAATTCTCATCCACTTTTTCATCCATTTTTCATCCACTGTTCATCCACTGTTCATCCACTTTTTCATCAACTTTTCTTCATCCACTTTTTCATTCACCTTTCATCCACTTTTTTATCCACTTTTTCATCCACTTTTTCATCCGCTCTTTCATCCACTTTTTCATCCACTCTTTCATTCATTCTTCCTCTTCTTCACCCACTTTTCATCCACTTTTTCATCCATTTTTATCCACTGTCCATCCACTGTTCATCCACTTTATCATCCACTTTTCTTCATCCATTTTTTCATTCACTTTTCATCTACTTTTTTTAATCCATTTTTTTATCCATTTTTTGTATCTACTTTTCATCTACTTTTTCATCCACTTTTTCATCCACTTTTCACCCACTTTTTCATCCACCTTTTCATCCACTTTTTCATCCACTTTCATCCACATTTTCATCCACTTTTCGTCCACATTTCATCGACTTTTTCATCCACTTTTTCATATCTTTCGTCTCCTTACATTAGCTCCTCTACCTCTTCCACCAATTTCTTCAATTTTTTTCTTTTTGCATTCTCTTATCTCCCGCATTATTTTTCTTTAATACTTGCTGTCCCTTACTTCGTTATCTTCTTCCTCTTCCTCCTTATCCTCTTTCCTTGTCCTTTTGATCCTTCTTCCACCTCTTCACCTTCACTGTTATCACCATCACATTATCGATGTATTTTTCCTCCTTCCTTTCTTACTCTCCTTCCTTCTTTCTCTTCTTTTCCTCCTCTTCCTTCTCCTCCTTTACACAAGTCATGTTCGGTGTTTTTCTTCATTCTCATTCGCTTTTTATCTTCTTTAATTCACTTTCAGGTACACAAATAAAATAACATCTCAGTATCAAAAAAATATTAACATAACCACTTGGAGAAAAGGAGGAGAATGAAACGTAAGCTCTCTCGATTGCCCTGTTTTTTCTTATGTCTGTCTGCCCGTCTGGCCGTCTCTCGAACATTATTTTATATCTCCCTCATTGCAATTCTTCCTCTCTTTCACATGTGATAAAAGAAAAAAAATACGTGTCGAGTGTTTCATGGCTTGCCACGATAGAGTTACAAGAAATTTGCTCCGCCTCTCTCTCTCTCTCTCTCTCTCTCTCTCTCTCTCTCTCTCTCTCTCTCTCTCTCTCTCTCTCTCTCTCTCTCTCTCTCTCTCTCTCTCTCTCTCTCTCTCTCTCTCTCTCCTTTCTTTTTCTCTTTCTCTTTTTTTTTATTTAAACTGACAAACTGTAGTACACAAACATATTTGTTTTTGCCGACGACACTTTATGCGATCGTTCTTAACGAGAAGCATATGTTTCACTGTGCACTTTTCAGGGCTTAAAATGTCACTTTTTTCTTGTGCATTATTTCAAAAGCCCTTTACACTTGTTCACTCTGTATTTAGCATCACTAGTGGTGTGGGGCATGTTCTTCGCCACCTGTGAGCAGCCATTTTTACCTGCTGGGTGGACAGTTCCCTTACTGTTGGCCCTGCTGCAGTGAACGTGTTCCACAGGCGGGACACCCTTGAGGTGAAGGTCCTCTGGTGCTGGCTGGCGCTTGACCTTGGCACCCCGACCTGCTCGTGGCTGGAGAGTACCGTTCTCGTATCTCTCACAGCCTCTCGCGGGGGGAGCCTCAGCCTCGCCAAGTGTGGTACTCCTTGTACCTGGCTCTTGTGGAACACCAGCGCAGCGACGTCCCGGCGGTGCTCCAGAGTGTCTAGAGGTATAATATCCTGAGGGGGCGGCTGGGGGTTGTTCTCCTGTAACATTCACTGCACCCGTCGCTCCACCTTGTCCAATCTCTGCAGGTGTGTGGCAGCGCTGGACACGCAGGTCAGAGTCCCGTACTCCAGGTAGGGTCCTACCTGGGCCTAGTATAGGAGCATAATTCCTCGCTTGTCGAGGAAATTAGCCACTCTACGAGGGGCAGAGACACGTAGGGAGGCTTGGTGGGCGACGTGTTTCAGGTGGCGATCGAAGCGCAGCTCTCGGTCCAAGTCCACTCCGAGGATCCTGACGTAATCCTGGAGCGGGAGGGTGACGAAGCCAAAATCAACCCTTCCTTCGACAGCTTGTGTGGCTGCCGGGGACCGAGATATCACCATCGCCTGAGTCTCTCTCTCTCTCTCTCTCTCTCTCTCTCTCTCTCTCTCTCTCTCTCTCTCTCTCTCATTGTCTCTTTGGATCGATTCTAGTGGATCAAATTCCCTTTTATTTGAATGGAATCGTCCCGTAGTGTGTATTTTCACTTTTGAAGGAAAAAAGAGAGAGAGAGAGAGAGAGAGAGAGAGAGAGAGAGAGAGAGAGAGAGAGAGAGAGAGAGAGAGAGAGAGAGAGAAAAGGGGGAGTATTTTAGCGACGCACAATGTGACCCTCTTAGCTTTATCTGCGTTATTTCCCACATATGAAGGCCTATCTCCCCTTCTCTCTCTCTCTCTCTCTCTCTCTCTCTCTCTCTCTCTCTCTCTCTCTCTCTCTCTCTCTCGCGCGCGTAGATATGAAAAAGTATTGCGGCGAAATGTAAAAATAATCCGAAATCCTTCTTCGGTTACATAAACAACAGAAACGCGATCAGAAGTGGAACTGGACCTCTAACAAACAGTGATTGACAGCCTAGACATTGCAAACCTCTTAAACAATCACTTTTCCTCGGTGTTTAATACTAACAGTCTTCCCACCACTACCACCAACACCAGTACTAATGTAAATCTCGAGCTTGCATTGCCTAACTTTGATATAACAACCGATGAAGTCCTTAAAGCCCTGCAATCACTTAAAACAAATAAAAGTCCTGGACCTGACAAAGTATATCCTATACTGCTTAAAGAAACAAAGAGCGAAATACTTTCCTCCCTCACAACCGTATTCAATATGTTCTTGCGACAAGGCATCATCCCGTCGGATTGAAAAAAGGCTAACGTGGCACCGATTTTTAAGAAAGGAGACAAAAAATTACCAGGTAATTACAGGCCCATTAGTCTAACTTCAGTTGTAGGTAAGCTTCTTGAGAGCATAACTAGAGATATAATTGCAAGTTACCATCCCCAACAACAAGAACCCGGCGGTCAGGAGAGGGGCCAGAAGAAGGGGTGGGTGAGGGGGGGAGGGGAGAGCGGGAAGGGAGGGGAGGGACCTGTTGTGAAGAACGACGAGAAATTGTGGAAAAGGTGGAAGGTGGAAAGGAGAAGGAGGAGGAGGAGGAGGAGGAGGAGGAGGAGGAGTAGGAGGAGGAGAAGGAAGAGGAAGGAGGAGTAGGAGAAAGGGAGGGTGAGGTGGGGGAGGGAGGAACGGACGAGGAGAGGGAGGAAGAAGAGGGAGAAAGGGAAGGTAAGGGACAGGTGTGGGAGGGAGGGACGAACGAGGAGGCGGAGGACAAGGAGGAGAAGGAGGGCGAGGAGGAGGAGGAGGGTGGGCGGGAAGAGGGGAGAGGGGGGACGGAAGAGGAAGGCGAGGGGGAGGAGGAGGAGGAGGAGGAGGAGAAAGGGAGGGTGAGGTGAGGGAGGGAGGAACGGACGAGGAGAGGGAGGAGGAAGAGGGGGAAAGAGAAGGCGGAGGACAGGTGTGGGAGGGAGGGACGAGCGAGGAGGCGGTGGACGAGGAGGAGAAAGAGGGAGAGGAGGAGGAGGAGGGTGGGCGGGAAGAGGGGAGAGGGGGGACGGAAGAGGAAGGCGAGAAGGAGGAGGAGGAAACATGGAAACATGGACTAGCAGGCAGCAGAAAGCCTGTTGGCTCATAACTAGGCTGCCTGCGTTCAGTGATTTAATCAATCCGTTTGCCACAGGAGTGGCTTGCAGGGAAGAATTAAAGCACTTGTGTACCTACTCTTGGGAACGTTCAGTTCACTCCCGATGCAGCAAAGTGGCGATCAATGCGTTTCTTGAAGGAGTTGATGGTCTCTGCGCTAACCACTTCTGCAGGAAGGCTGTTCCAGTGGCGAACAACTCTATTCGAGAAGTAACTCCTGCCGATGTCGGTATTGCATCGCTTTGCTTGAATTGTTTTTCCGTTGTTTCTTGTTCTCAGGTTAGTTTGTAGCGTGAAGAGTTTGGAGTGATCAACGTTACTGAGCTTGTTCAGGTACTTAAAGACTTGTATCATGTCTCCCCGCAGTCGTCTCTTTTCCATCGTGAAGAGGTTGAGTCGCTCGAGTCGTTCTTCATAGGGTTTCGTCCTCAGTGATGGTATCATCTTCGTGGCGCGGCGCTGTATTCTCTCAAGTAATTCAATGTCTTTCCTGTAATTAGGAGACCAGAATTGCACGGCGTATTCCAGGTGGGGCCTTACCAGCGAATTATACAGGGATAACATAACTCCTGGCGTCTTGTATTCGAAGTTCCTCGATATGAACCCAAGCATTGTATTGGCTTTCTTACAGGCGGACTTGCAGTGTTTTGTTTGTTTGAAGTCACTGCTGATGGTGACCCCGAGGTCTCTTTCCTCTTGCACAACATGTAGTGGTTCGCCACCCATGTGGTATATGTGGTTGCTGTTTCTGGATCCGATATGCATTACTTTACATTTGGTAGTGTTGAAGGACATCTGCCATTTTTCTGACCAACGAGTGATCTGGTCCAGGTCTCTCTGGATAATTTCGCAGTCTCCCGTCGTGAGGGCCTTCCCACCCATCTTTGTGTCGTCGGCAAATTTTGAAAGATTGGATTTTAATCCTAGTTCTAGGTCGTTGATATATATGATGAAAAGTATGGGTCCCAGCACTGACCCCTGTGGCACTCCACTTGTGACCGGGAGCCACTCGGAGGCCTGTCCGTTGAGTACAACTCGTTGTTTTCTTTCAGTGAGCCAGTCTTTGATCCACGCTGTCAGATCGTCGCCTAATCCCGCCGACTTAAGTTTCTTGAGGAGTCTTTCGTGTGGCACTTTGTCAAAGGCTTTCTGAAAGTCTAGATATATAACATCGCTGGGGATATGATTATCCCAGTTTTCATAGATACCTTGGAAGAAGTCCAATAAATTGGTTAAGCATGAGCGCTTGTTCCTGAAACCGTGCTGAGCATCGGAAATGATGTTGTTGTCTTCAAGGAACCTAACGAGTTCGTCTCTGATGAACTTCTCGAGGATTTTTCCCGCCACTGAGGTCAAGCTGATTGGTCTGTAGTTTAGGGCCACACTTTTGTCTCCCTTTTTGTAGATCGGTGTTACGTTCGCTTGTTTCCAGTCTTTCGGGACTTTGTTTTGTTGTAGTGACAGATTGTAGATGGCGGTGAGTGGCTTGAGGATTTGCTGCTTGAGTTCCTTGAGCAGCCTGGGTGACAAGTCGTCGGGTCCAGTAGACTTGTTTGTCTCGAGTTTGTCTAGGTACTTTTTCACATCCCGTTCATCGATTGTACCAATTTCTAGGGGAGTGATTCCCATCGGTGGGGCAGGGCTCTCGGGTACGGACTGGGTATTCTCGACCGTGAACACAGACGCGAAGTTCCTGTTTAGGATTTCGACCATTTGTCTACTGTCCTGTGTTAGTACGTCACTTTCATCTTTTAGGGGGCCGATATTGCTTTTTGTCTTCTTTTTGGTTCTTATATACGTGAAGAACTTTTTCGGGTTGGACTTGGCTTCGCTTGCAATTTGCTTTTCATAGTCGCGTTTACTCTGGCGAATGAGTGTTCTGCAAGCTTTGAGGCTTTGATGGTACTGTTCGCGTGCCTCGTCAGTGCTGTTTTCCTTTAGCAAGTTGTATTTTCTCTTCTTCAAATTAATCGCCCGTCGAACTTGGGTAGTCATCCATGGTGTGCTTGTGGCATTATTTGTTCTCCTTGTCTTCATGGGAACAGTTGTTCTCTCTACCTCCAGGAGTTTGTTCTTGAAGCCATTCCACGCTCCGTCCACAGGAGTGTAGGTCATGGGTTCCCAAGTTGTCTGGGTTAGCAGCTCACGAGCGAAATTAAAATTGGCTCTTTTGTAGTCTGGAATCTTGGACGTGTTTTCGGTGAGTTCATGGTCTGTTCTGATTTTTAAGCGAATTAGGTGATGGTCGCAACCATCCAGTTTTTCGCCGACTTGACATTCACGTGTGAGATCTGAATCACTCACGAGTACTAGGTCTAATAAGTTATTTTCCCTCGTCGGTTGGGTAACAATCTGAGTAAGAAAAGTGTCTTCTAACATTTCGAGCAATCTGTTACCCTCCCGATCTCCAATCATCGTGGTCCAGTCAATGTTGGAACAGTTAAAGTCCCCGATAATGACTGACTGTTTGTTTTGTGTTATGGTGTGGATTTCTTCGTACAGCGCTTCGTCGTCCGCTTCTTGTTGCTTTGGAGGTCTGTAAACGGTTCCAATCGTTATTTTGTTGTGCTTGCTAGTCTCCAGTTCAACATATACTGTGTCATATTTCTCTGAGTCTCCTTTGGTTACTTCCACGGCAGGGTATTTGTTCTTGACGTAACAGATAACACCTCCTCCTTTCTTGTGAAGTCTGTTTTTGTAGAAGCTCTCGTATCCTGGAATTGAGAATTCGGTCATTAGGTGGTCAGAGGTGGCCCACGTTTCGGTGATGGCAATCACGTCCGGACTTTCTACGTCAACGTAGGCAAGTAACTCATCCCGTTTGGGTATTAAGCTCCGCGCGTTGGTGTATAGGACAGAAATGTCCTTCTTGACTTCAACACTTCGCGGCACAGTAGTCTGGTGTCTGCTTGTGTTCACTGTTGGGGGCCTTGGTGTATGATGGGCGGGCTCTACTGGTTGGTTGTTTACGATACTTTGGTGCCCCTCCCGCGCTTGGAGTTTTTTGAGTACAAAAGTACTTCCTCGTTCAGCAATCTACCAAGCCGTGCAGAGCCAATCGCGAGGAGGAGGAGTAGGAGGAGGAGAAGGAAGAAGAGGAGAAGGAGGGATGGCGGAATGAGAGAGAAGGAAGACGAGAAAGCAGAACAGACGGCCAATATCGGGCGAGGCTTGTGAACCGTAACATAACTCTCGGGTGACTTAACGAATGAACTAAAAACTATGCATGTAACGTTTCTGTCTGTCTGTTTGTCTCGGTCGGTCGGTCGGTCGGTCGGTCGGTCGTTCGGTCGGTCTCTCTCTCTCTCTCTCTCTCTCTCTCTCTCTCTCTCTCTCTCTCTCTCTCTCTCTCTCTCTCTCTCTCTCTCCCCGACCCCTCACTCTTCCACCCTTCCTACAAACGCCATACTCTGCTGACCAGCATTCATTCTCCCCCTCCGTACATCGTTCTCCCTGCACTCCCCTTTACCTCCATTCCTCTTGCCCCCTTTCCCTCTCTCTCTACCGCACTCTGAGGAAAAGTGGAAAAAAAACGTAATCCATAAAATGCGGTGGACCATCAGCCGTCAAACCAAACCACTCACACACACACACACACACACACACACACACACACACACACACACACACACACACACACACACACACAGAAGGGGTATAAAGAAGAATCCCTCCCACACTGCGATAAACATGACCAGACGAATCTCAAACAGGGAGGAAAAGAGTGAAAAAGAGTAAGAAACACGGTGGATGCCTCGCCTCTTTTCCACCCGAGCTCCATGACTGATCGGTTCAGAACCAGGATGAATGGCAGGTACACAAACATCAGAATCGATACAAAGACAAACGGACAGATATGGATGACGAGGTGGATAGACAAACAAAGCTGTGGTGTTTACGTGAGGCGTGTATGTGCGAGCGATTGTTGGATGCGTATGAATGAGCTGTAAGCGAGACACTTGAATGAAGCTTGGCAGTAAGTGAAACTGTTTCGTTGGTTCATTAGTTCATTACTTGATTTGCATTGAGCTCACATCTTTCCAACCGATGCTTTGTAAACCAGACTGTATCCTGCCACTACGTGAACAAGTCAGACCACACCTCCTCTCTTCGTTTATCTACCCTGCCATCCTGCCATGAGATAGAAACTAAACATGGCGCAGTGAGTACAGCAACCTACAGCCGCCTGTGAGAGGGAGAAAGGTTGACAAAAGAGAAATCAGCCGTATATACACACTTAGAGGGTCAAACTGATAAAGAACGTTGTGCATCTAGAGACAGTGTGGAGCCAGACAAATATATAAGAGAATACAGATGCAAAATTATAGCCCGCTTTTTTTAAACGTTCGTGTTAGCAAATAGCAACAGCGGTAAATCTTAAGAATCACCACTCCACCCCCTCCACCACCCCAGCCCCCCCAATCCCCCAAGACAAGCCTGGGGAACTGTGGGGAACCGGGGTATTGGGGGGGGGGGGAGCCCATATCACTGAAAAATGGCCTTCCAAAATTTCCCTAGAAAAATCCCTAAATCAGGAAAAATTCCCTAGTCTCGAAAGTAAGGAAAATCCCTACCGTATACTCACATGCGTGGGCTAATCGCTAACCAAGCATACCATCGCTAACCACCCCAAAACAGCCCTGAGCCATGACTCAAGGTCATCCGGGACTCGGGCTGAACAGGCCCGGGCTATACCCGGCCCTCAGCACGGCAGCCGTTGGGCTGCGTGTTCTAAAAAAAAAAAATAACCACGCGTGGTGGACCTGGTCTCACATGCGTGGGCTAGTCGCTAACCAAGCATACCATCGCTAACCAAGCGTACCATCGCTAACCAAGCGTACCATCGCTAACCAAGCGTACCATCGCTAACCAAGCGTACCATCGCTAACCAAGCATACCAACGCTAACCAAGCATACCGTTGCTAACCAAGCGTACCGTTGCTAACCAAGCGTATCGTCGCTAACCAAACATTTGTAGAAAAAAAATATATGAAGACCTAGTGATGCTTCATACGGTAGGTAATGAATGCGAGCTATTTTGCGGCGGCGGCGTTAGCTCGATTAATCCCTTTAGGGAGCTGTGGTTTTGGTGGTCGTTAGCTCGATTAATCCCTGTAGGGAACAGTGGTTTTGGTGGTGGACGGCCAAATCACTGAAAAATGGGCTTTCAAAATGTCTCTACAAAAATCCCCAAAATCGGGAAAAATCCCCAGTCTTTAAAGAAAGGAAATTCCCTAACGTATACTCTTGTAATCTATTCCTATATAACGTAGCAGCCGCCGCAGCGGGTCAGTTGACGAGTGTAGGGCGTGTAATTGGATGGTCAGCGATGTTGAACCCCCACCCCACCACCCCAATCGTAGTCGAGCAACTCTTGGGAAATATGATGTTTCATAATTACATATGGTACAATACTGACGGTTAATCCATCCACTTCTTGTAAGTTGATGCTAGATCATTTTTACCGAGTAGTTTAAGGTACAAAATAAAACAGATTTGTGACAGCTGTCGTCCAGATCGAACTGACGCTCCTGCTGTTAACTCACGCGGGAGTGACTTACCGACTGCTACGTATGACCCTGGCCTCCATTTTACTCAAACTCCACTATAAGTATCGCGCACTGAACAATATCCGTTTGTTTTCTGACACGTGCTTGTCACACCATGTGACACATGACACGCCCGTGTCTTTGTTGGACCCGGTACTGGGATAGTAATCGGTCCTTTTGTCAACCTACATGCACACCAATAAAGAGGTTAAATACTTAGTTAACACTTACCGAAAGGTAAAGTAGACAGATATTTTGAGGGAGTGAGTGTCGGGCCTTCCATCCATTATGGCGACTTGAAAACAACTGACTTCAGGAACCCACCGTTAGGTGCCGCCGCTGATACCCTCGCGTAGTAATATTTTACGAATGTATTAGAAAATACAAATAGCTGCGGCATTAGTTGCTTTAATATAGAGAAAAAAATAACGTAAAACTCTTAAAAGACCGTTTTTTTGTCCGAAATTGTTATAATCCATGCGCATTTTGGATTTTACTGACTTAGGAACTAGTTTGTAGGGTGCACTGCAAGGCAGGTATGAGGCTCAGTCTGTGTATAGAGGCGGTTGTGAAACAATAACAATGGACTTAGAAATCCAAGCCACCTAACTCTATAATTAAAGAGGCTTGTCCCCCTGGCCCCTCCCCAAGGTAAAACGTATACGAAAATGCATGATAATGATAATTCTTTCACGTGCTAAATTACTACGAATATTGGTTTGGAGTGGTTATTCTTAAGTTTTGCCGCAACAGCAAACCCCACGTCGCATCTCTTCTTACTAACATCGCGAACGCGTTTTTGAAACACCGAAAAGGAGACACTACGTGGTGTTAGGAGAAGCAGCCACCAACCCCTCTTTCCGCACAGGTTGGCAGCTCTGAAGCGTCTCGTGTGACCAGCCAACCGATCAGCTGATCAATGTTTACAGTCCTCCTACCAGATTAATCTGGATTCGCAGCCCACGAGAGAGACATCGACATTGCGACACCAGGCAAAGGAGCATCACTCAGCCAGGGGCAAAAGAAATTCCTCCTGGAGCTGGTGTCGGAGAAGCCTGTCCTGTAGGATAAGTCTCACGGGATTGCGGTTACCTTTGAGAAGGCCAAGGCGTGGAAAGAGATTGCTGCAGCCTTCAGTCTGAATTACCCGGCTGATATCAAGTCGGAGAAACAACTTAAGCGAGCATGGGAATACTCGAAGATGGGTAAGAACATAGTGCATGGAGAGAGGATGTAGCGTGAGGTTGGTGGGGGTGAAGTTGGTGGGGGTGAGGTTGGTGAGGGTGAGGTTGGTGAGGGTGGTGAGAGTGAGGGAGTGGAGGGTGTGAAGGAAGAGTGGGGTGAGGAGGGTGAGGGTGTGGAGGGTGAGGGTTGTGAATTGTAACCGTTTATGTAATATATCATCTTATTCCCATCATAGGGCAAAAAAGAACTACAGCCACCATGTGCAGCACATGTTCGCAACTGATAGAGGGAAACCTATGCCTTCACCACCTGAAGAAGACCAGCTGATCCTGTCAACCCTTTCGCGGGAGTTGGAACCTGCGACCCAGCAGTGTGACACTCTGGATCCGAACATTGTGGTCATGGATGCCTCTGAAGTTGGTAAGTCCCAGTATTTACATATACAGTACTACCACTTTGTTTTGAAATAATTTCCTTAATACATGGTGCATTTTAATATAAATAACTTGTAAGCTTCTGGAAATTCAGCACATTAATAGAATTAAATAGATTTACTTCTGATTATGCAGCCATTGTGGGATAGGCTAATCAACAAGACGCCTCGGAACATGACATCATTCTCTGAATCGTGGTTTAGTTTATTCCTAAGGACTTAAGATTAATTTCAATCCCTTGCCACTTCTCATATAATTTTGTGTGACTCGAGCATTTCATTAATATAGTAATATCATAAGAGTTACCACAGTCCAGTTTCGAGTGTAAGCTTCTTTCACCGCTTTTCTGGATTATAGTTAATAATATTACTATACATCAATGATCTTTATCAGACTGCTACATGCATCAAATGTGGCCAAATAACTGTTTTGTTGGTATTACCTGAGTTGGATTGTTGCTTATCACAGTTTTGACCTAAACTCTGCCCCCTTTTCATGTATAGTTCACATATTACAAGCAGTGCCATTCTATTGATAATTTGTCATTGATTTTCAATGCAAAATGTATCAAGCACAAATCATATATACATCAATCTAAATATAACGGCACTTTGTTAATGTCACCCGAATGAGCTCTTTGAGAAAACAATATTTTAGCAATGCTTTCAAGCATTTTATTTGAAATCTAAAGCTTTCTTTATGGTTTGTCATGCATCCCCCAGTTAATTAACTTCTTTCAAGTTGTGTATATTTTGTGCAGTGTATGGCGTCTGGCCTTGTTGAGGATGTTCCCTGTCTGAGCTGTGTGGCTGATCCCCTGTACATTGAGGACCTTCTCTTTCCCGTCGGGTGCTGTGGGGCTAACAGAGTGGTGTGCTTAGTCTTGTGGGTGGGTTAGCCAAGTTATGTATAGGTATTGATATCTATCTCCATTCCAGAAGTCATTGGGGAAAGTGACGGGCCTAAAACTCGGGAGCTCGACGATGCTTCCATGCCCGAGAGCTTAGACATCTAGAACTGCAACAGCTGTCCGCTACGCCCGTCGCAAGCATCCTCCAAAGAGGCGCCAGGGTGTTGGTGAAAAAGAGGCAACCTATGCAAAGATTAGTAAAACTTGTGACACCTTAAAAGAAGTCACTAAAAGCTATTCAGATAGTTTGCCACGCTGCAGAAAGGGTCATGATGGCTGCCAACAGCATCAAGGATGCAGCAGACAGCATCAAATATGCTGCCTGCCATTTATGAGAGAAAAAAAAATAGGTGACAAATTTTTGTACTTTATGCTATTAGGTTTGCAATAAAAGAGGAACATATACAAAACTAATATTTGTCACATTCCTCCAGAAAAGCACATGAACAAGTTATTTGGACACACACACACACACACACACACACACACACACACACTCTCTCTCAGTGCAAGGAGATAGAAGGAAACAGACGGGACAGCACGAGCATAGCTCCCCTCCAGTATGCTACAGCTAGGTGAACACACGCACACGCGCGCACACACACACACACACACACACACACACACACACACACACACACACACACCTCTGCCATCTCGTGCTCTGGGTAGTTGGGGCTGTACATTCTCAAGCAGTTGGGGTGTACAAGCAGGTGAGAGACGGTAACGATCTATGAAGTCCTCCTCAGAGAGACAGGTGAACGGGTTTTGCCGGTCTCTGGGAACAACTCTGGGATGCCTCACCTCCTCAACTTGACCCACAAGATCAAGGAGTTCCAGATTATGCTGCAAATGCCCGCGATGGAATAATTATTTATTGAAATTGGCGGGATGTACCAGCTGGCCCAAGCTTTATAGAGGGCAACAAGAGCATATAACATGTTTCTGACCAAAAATTACTAAAGCTGGTGTTTTATGCATTTTACGCTGGAGGCAACAGAACGCTTAACCTCAGACCTTACTATTATTTCCGATTGGGGCAAGAGGAACCTGGTGTCCTTCAACGCCTCAAAAACACAGTTTCTCCACCTATCCACTCGACACAATCTTTCAAACAACTATCCCCTATTCTTTGACAACACCCATCTTTCACATTCTTCAACACTAAACATTTTCGGTCTATCCTTAGCTCAAAATCTCAACTGGAAACTTCATATTTCATCTCTCACTAAATCAGCTTCCTCTAGGCTGGGCGTTCTGTACCGTCTCCGCCAGTTCTTCTCCCCCGCACAGTTGCTATCCATTTACAGGAGCCTTGTCCGCCCTCGTATGGAGTATGCATCTCATGTGTGGGGGGGTTCCACTCACACAGCTCTCCTTGACAGAGTGGAGTCAAATGCTCTTCGTCTCATCAGCTCTCCTCCTTATACTGATAGTCTTCTACCTCTCAAATTCCGCCGCCATGTTGCCTCTCTTTCTATCTTTTATCGATATTTTCATGCTGACTGCTCTTCTCAACTTGCTAACTGCATGCCTCCCCACCCTCCCGCGGCCCCGCTGCACACGACTTTCTACTCATGCTCATCTACTCATGCTCATCCCTATACTGTCCAAACCCCTTATGCAAGAGTCAACCAGCATCTTCACTCTTTCATCCCTCACGCTGGTAAACTCTGGAACAATCTTCCTTCATCTGTATTTCCTCCTGCCTACGACTTGAACTCTTTCAAGAGGAGGGTATCAGAACACCTCTCCTCATGAAATTGACCTCTCTTTTTGGACACTCCTTTGACCTCTATTCAGGAGCAGTGAGTAGCGGGCTTTTTTTTCTTTTTCTTTGCGCCCTTGAGGTGTCTCCTTAGCTGTAAAAAAAAAAAAATACTTAAATGCTGTACTTACCACTTGAAAATGATGTAAGCCTTGGAGGGGTGATGGACGTCGACAACTCTTTTGATCTGGCGCAGGTGAACAATGTAAACTCACCAGTCTCGCCTGGGTTAACGGAGTCCGAACGCGCGCTTTAATAAACACCTTAATCTTTTCCTGACGACGATGTACACTTTTTCGTGTGCACAGAAACATATTGATTTTTTATCATATTTTCTACATTAATTCCAATCGCATATGATTCGTGAATACTACTGGTGGTTCTTGTTGGGGTGAGGTACGACACGCCGACGATTCATATACGAACCTGTGGCGTCTCCAACGAGTTGACACCACGGCTGAAAGTGGTTTAAAAAACGAGACATACGAAGAAACAGCTACATTAGTATTAGCAAATGTAAACATCACGTTTAAAAAAGCGGGCCTATAAGTAAATACAAAAGTAGATCAATAGAAAAAGACATTGACAGTTAAAACACAAATACGTAAATTGAGAAACAGAAACTACCGACAATTACACAGACGATGAGCCGAGGAGCAAACAAAGGTAGAGACGACCAGACTAAAGGACACGATCACGGACGCTATAGGAGGTGGGAAATAAGGTAATGAAAAGTGTCCGTCGGGAAGATAAATGCTATTCTTCTTATCAGCTCTATCCTTACAGACGGCCTTCTACCTCATAATTTCAGCGGCAATGTTCCTTTCCTCTACGTATATCTTGCACCGCTATCTTCAAGTTACTGCTCTTTTCAACTTGCTTAATGGACTTCTCTACTCCTCCCGTGACCACGCTGTACATGACTTCCTACTTTAACTCATCCCTATGCTGTCCTGATTCCTAATGCAAGATTTAACCAGCACCTTCACGATTTCATCCTTTCACTTTCTACGACCTGAGGGTTTTCACGAAGGGAGTATAAAGACCTTTCTTCAGCTGATATTAATTATTCTTGTGGAACCACTCCTGCCCCAGTGTTTGAAACAGCAGCGTTGTGAGTGTTTTTATGTGATATTTTTCCCTTGGTGCTTCTTTTCGAGTAAACAAGGAGGGGGGGGAAAGACGAGGGAAAGGAGGAGAATATTGTGGCAATCCTCCCCTCTAATTGTATCGCATTTTCTGTAAGTGTTTGTGTCCAAACAAAAGCAAACTTCTAAACTTAGAGTGATCCCCGTGATTTATTGTGTGAAACTGGGCGGAAGAGAATGGGATAGGAGGAGGAGTAAGAGGAGGAGGAGGAGGAGGAGGAGGAAAAAGCAAAGAAGAAAGAGGAGGAGAATTAAGAAACGGACGATGAGGACGAGGAAGAGCAGAAGGAGGATGATGACGACGACGAAATGAGGTTGGTGAAAGGATGGAGAACACGTAAAAGTTGAGGAGGAGTAGGAGGAGGAGGAGGAGGAGGAGGAGTAGGAGTAGGAGGAAGAGGAAGAGGAAGAGGAAGAGGAGGAGGAGGAGGATAAGGAGGGGGGTGAAAACAGAGAAACTTGTAATAATGGTCGGCGAGATGAAATAGTCAGTGAAGAGAGGAAGTGAAACAAAAAACAGCATGAAGGGGAGAAGGAAGGAAGGGTGGAGAGGAGGGAAGGATTGAACGAATGAAGGGCAGAAAAAAGGAAGGAAAGAATGAAGGAAGAAAAGAAGGAATGAAGGAAGAAAGGAAGGAAGGATTGGAGGGTAATGTGTGTGTGTGTGTGTGTGTGTGTGTGTGTGTGTGTGTGTGTGTGTGTGTGTGTGTGTGTGTGTGTGTGTGTAATAATAATAATAATAATAATAATAATAATAATAATAATAATAATAATAATAATAATAATAATAATTACAACAATAATAATAATGATAATAATAATAATAATAATAATAAACAGTTTATTAAGTGATTGCAGCTGTAAAGCTGAAAATATGCACATTAAAAATACAATTTTGAAATATAAATAGAAAAAAAGGAAAATGTACAATATGAAAGGGGTATTGGTGGTCTGGGGTGGTGGGGGGGGAGGTGAGGTCGTGGAAAGCAGTGCGTAGGTGCGGTAGGAGGCGGTGTGGTCTTCCGGGTGACGGGTCAGGTGTTAAGCCCCAGGTCATCCCCAGGTCGAAAAAGGGTCAGGTCGCAGTTGATGGCAGGGGTGCAGGTAGAAGCGGTGTCGGCCATCACTCAGTTTATGGGCTTAATGATGACCTGCTAATCTATCCAACCGGTGAGATAAGACAGGAAGAGGTGCACCGAGAAGCAATAGGCATGGGAACATCTAACGTCTGCAATGCCTCGTATGTTGAGCGGCGTGCTGATTGCCCCAACCATGACTCCACCTGAGTGACGGGCCTCAACACTGCACTGCACCTGAACCGAATTCTCCCAGCAGCATGATGGTCGGGCTGGTGCACCTTGGGGCACCTGTGTGTGTGTGTGTGTGTGTGTGTGTGTGTGTGTGTGTGTGTGTGTGTGTGTGTGTGTGTGTGTGTGTGTGTGTGTGTGTGTGTGTGTGTGTGTGTGTGTGTGTGTGTGTGTGTAATGTGTGAAAGGGATGGTTAAATGCGCCTCCATGGAATAAGAATTTAGCGTTTGCTTTCTCGGTACCGTTGATTTGAATAGCTTTACCAATTTTTAACTCTAACCTTATTCTTACTTTATACTATATTAATAAAATCAATACAAATTAAACATAATTATATGAGATCGAACAAGCGTCGTTTGTTTGCCTTTTGGAGAGAAATACATATCTGTGGGTTAGTTTGGTGCTCTAATCTAACTTCAAACTGGGATGATTGACCCCGAATATAGGATTGGAAGACAGGTCAGGCCTTCCCTCCCACACGCACACGCAAGCACACACACAGAAATCACTCACAAAGATATAGCTTCTTCACTAAAACTGTGGTGATATATTACCGTTTTTTGGCAACATCAAGAATTGTTGAACAAACCCGCATTCTGTTTGGTTCTCAGTCCTACACAAACGAAAAAGAGCGAACTGTTTCACTCACACACTTACATGACAAAAATCGTTAATTACGCAAACACCTCCTGGCGGAAATCGTCTTTTGCCGCTTCACAGTCAGTCTTTCTAATTCATACCTTTCAATAAAGTGCTCTCGCCTTCCTCGCCATCGATTCCTCGCCTGCTGCGTCGGCGTTTTGCTGGCCAAAAGCTAATGTCCGGCGAGAGCCTCAGACCACCCTCCATTTCCCTCGTAGCGTCGTCACCCGGACCGGTGCAAGACTTTAAGCTTCTTTCCTCCCGTCGAGCCAACCACTATCTTCGACCCAACAGAATCCAGCCGAGTCGTTAGAAACTTCTCCGACTTCAGGCTTCGGGGAACACCCGTCTCATGACTTCCTCCAAAAGCTCGTCAGACCATTTGCTAAGGCGAAGGATTCCCCGACTTTCTGTCCCAAGCAGTTCCTCATATTGCTAAGCCGCTGCCGCCCGAGTCCCTCCCCCTTTACTGATGCGCCCAGAGAAGGAGTGTCGCAGAGTCCAAAGGAAGCGGCTCACCACAGTGCTATCCTTAGTGTCAAAGTGTTTCAAAGCGAACAGAAGCGGGGCTGTAATGTCACTCCTTATCAGCAACACTGTTATACGATAATGTGATACGCTTCCCACCGCCAGTAGTTCAGAGCAGCAAGACTTTAACAGTAAACTTGATCGCTACTTCCTCCACCTTGGCATTCGCTGTGGCACATATGAAACGTATTGGCGGCCATTTGATAACATTTCACTTAGGTTAAGGACAGATCACTTAGTCTGGATAATACGGTCTGGGTGGGCTAATATAAATTCTCTCTCTCTCTCTCTCTCTCTCTCTCTCTCTCTCTCTCTCTCTCTCTCTCTCTCTCTCTCTCTCTCTCTCTCTCTCTCTCTCTCTCTCTCTCTCTCGCTACTAATGATTAAGATGGCGCCTAAGAAGTGCAGTACTTTAAACGGTAGCTTCCCAGCTCACTTTTTTACAGGGCGTTCTGTTTTCTGTCGACTGTGTTTCTCCAGGCAGCATCTCGAGACAAGACTGCAGGAGCAAGAAGAGAAGATGGAAGCAGGTCAGGATAAAATAATAGAGCCTTCTCGTACTGTTGCCTCCTTGCAGGAATTCATCCAGGCTAACGTTGCCGTGGTGCCAAACCCTTCTCCCACCGTCCCCTTGCCCTCAGCGGTACCGTCGACACCAGCGGACAACACCACACAGCTGGAGGGTGGTAGTGGCACCGCCCATGATGGCTTCACCGTCGTGAATGGAGGAGCCAAACCAGCCAGACAAGTAACTATCCTGTTCATTGCTTCAACAGGTTTGCCATTCTGGAGGAGGAGGACGAGCAGGAGAGCACCTTCCTGGTTGGTGTCTCCATGATTCGCCAGCAGGTCGTTGAGTTCTGTGGCAGAGCTCCTCGTCGAAGACGAAACTATTGCTATCCTGGTGCTGGGATCGATGATATAACTGCTGATCTTGAGGAGATCTCCTCCCAGGCTATCAATGATTCACTGTTTGTTATTCACACAGGTACGAACGACGTCACCACGACACGGTCTGAGGAACTCCTGGACAAGTACCGTAGGCTCATCCAGCAGTATAAGTCTAAATCCCCTAACATTTTGATTTCAGGAGTTCTACCACGGACGTGGGCGGAGAGCGACTTCTTCAGTAAGGCCTTCAGCCTAAACAACCGATTACAGACTCTTTGCAGAGAGCTTGACGTGGAGTTCTTCAACGCCTGGGACAATTTCTACGGACAAAGTGAGCTCTTCCACAGGGACGGAATACACCTGTTTCCCATCGGGGCAGCCAGATTCGGAAGGCTCCTCAACGACGCAGTACGTGTCATCCGAGCAAAAACGACCTCAGCCACGTCCCTCCACCCCGCCCGTGTAAATTGACGCCATGCATCGCAACAAACCCGTAACCGTGATCCCGCAAGTACCACCACCTCTATTACCAAGCCTCTAGATAACTTAAACATCCTTAGTTTCAATGCGCGTAGCCTAAGAAACAAATTTGATGAGCTGACTAGCTCTAACAGAAAATTTTGACATAATTGCTATAACCGAAACATTTATCGACACCACAAATATTGATTAAAGTTCCGAATACAACATAGATGGCTACAGACTCTTCAACAAAGATCGTGTAAACCGTAGAGGCGGTGGCGTCGCCCTTTTTATCAAAAGCTATTTGCAACCCACTGACAAAACACCAAGAAACAGTAACGTTGAACATTTGTGCGTGTGAGTTTACATTGCAAAAGTCAATTTAAATATATCTGTCACCTACAGGCCTCCCGGGCAGTCACTCGATGACGACCTTGAAATGTACAGCGTTTTAAGGCATTCACTTAATAACAACGACTCACTGATATTAGGAAATTTTAACCTCCTCCATACCGACTGGGCGACACTTTCAGGTACAGAAGGCGAGTCACATAGAATGATCGAATTTTTAGAAGAAAATTTTCTAAGCCAAATGGTTTCTGAACTAACTCGACAAAATAACATACTCGACCTTGTTATAACGACCCAACATGACCTAGTCAGTAATGTCACGGGAGGAGTGTAATGTGTATATTATAATGTACATGTGAATGTGTGAATGTATGTCGTAACGCCATGGCACAGCGGTGTGTGAGCAGCGCCCAGCTGGGTGCCGCGGCAACACAAGCTCTAATGTCGACGCGCACTAATTTATGATCGCAAGAACCGAGGTGGTCTCCTGTAATCTGTATATTGTAATGTACATGTGAATGTGTGAATGTATGTCGTAACGCCACGGCAAGGAGCACCTCCTAAGCACAACGTAGCACCTACGTGTTATTAAACATCCTGGCGCGGCTGTGCCATGGCGTTGCGACATACATTCACATTCACATGAACATTATTATATACACATTAAAGGAGAACACCTCGGTTCTTGCGATCATAAATTAGTGCGCGTCGACATTAGAGCTCAAACATCAGTGACTGAAAATAAAGGTGCTCAATTTCAAAAGAGCTAACTTCGTAGAAATCCGACAAAAACTAACAGAAATACAACTATCAGATGGCGACAATGTAGAGGAAGCATGGCTAAGCTTTAAAAATTATTTACTCACTCAGCAGAACACTTTCGTCCCCTTGTGCGAGAAGCGGAATAACACTAATAAAAGCCCACCTTGGTTTAACAGCGAAATTAAACACTCAGTCAAGGAGATAAAATTGTCTTGCAGGTTAAAGAAAGTACAAAGCACGCCCGAAAACATTAGACTTTATAATGATGCCAGGCGACGAGTAAAAAGATTAGTATGTCAGGCAAAGCGTAGATATGAAGACAGTATTGCAGCCAACTGTAAAAATAATCCGAAATCTTTCTTCAGTTACATAATCAACAGAAAGGCGATCAGAAGTGGAATTGGACCTTTAACAAACAGCGACGGTGCACTAGTGACTGACAGCCAACACATTGCAAACCTCTTAAACAATTACTTTTCCTCGGTGTTTAATACTAACAGTCTTCCTGTCGCTACCACCAACACCAGTACTAATGTAAATCTTGAGCATGCATGCATGCAATTTTGAAATAACAACCGATGAAGTCCTTTAAGTTCTCCATTCACTTCAAATATATAAAAGTCCCGGACCCGATAAAGTATATCCTATACTACTTAAAGAAACAAAGAGCGAAATACTCACCTCCCTCACAACCGTATTCAATATGTTCTTGCAACAAGGCATCGTCCCTTCGGATTGGAAAAAGGCTAACGTGACACCGATTTTTAAGAAAGGAGACAAAAAAATACCAGGTAACTACCGACCCATTAGTCTAACTTCAATTGTAGGTAAGCTACTTGAGAGCATAATTAGACACAAAATTGGAGGTTACCTCGAAAGCCACTCATTAATATGGGATTCGCAACCTGGCTTCCGTAACAAAAGATCCTGCCTATTAAACCTATTGACCTTTTATAACGACCTCTTCTCAGTTTATGACGTAACCAAATCATTGGACGTAGTCTATCTTAATTTCCAGAAAACGTTTGATAAAGTCCCACATCATAAATTACTTTATAAATTAAAGCAAATAGGTATTGGCGGTCAAGTAAACCAATGGATCCCGAATTGGTTGAGCAACAGACAACAAAGAGTGGTGATTGACGGATTTAACTCAGAGTGGGCGCCGGTCACTAGTGGCGTCCCTCAGGGCTCGGTTCTTGGCCCAGTGCTCTTCATTATTTACATCAACGACGTGGATGTTGGACTCAATAATCGCATTAGTAAATTTGCAGACGACACAAAGATTGGTAACTCGGTTCTCACTGACGAAGACAGGCAAAGCCTCCAAGAGGATTTGCACAAAATATCAGCTTGGTCGGATAGATGGGAGATGCCCTTTAACGTAGACAAGTGCCAGGTCCTTCAAGTTGGAACAAGAAATAAGAAGTTCGAATACGAAATGCGCGGCGTTAAACTCACAAGCGCTCAATGCGTTAAGGACCTGGAGGTCAAAATCGCGTCAAACCTCAAATTCTCACATCAATGCATTGATGCAGCAAATAAAGCGAACAGAATGTTGGGCTTCATTAAAAGAAACTTTTTATTCAAGAATAAAGATGTAATACTTCCGCTATACAATAGTTTAGTCAGACCCCACCTGGAATATGCGGTACAGTTTTGGTCTCCTCACCATGCAAAGGACATTGCTAAATTAGAAGGTCTTCAGCGTCGGGCAACAAAAAATGATCCCTTCCTTGCGCAACAAATCCTACGAAGAAAGGCTTTCCACCCTTAACGTGTTCTCTCTTGAGAAACGTCGCCTCCGAGGAAAACTGATTGAATGTTTTAAAATACTTAATGGTTTCACGAATGTAGACAGAACAAAAGTGTTTATAATCGATGACACTTTGGACACGAGGAACAATGGCATAAAACTCAAAAGTAGACAAGTAAATTCAGACTGCACCAATTTTTTCTTCACCAACATTGTAGTGCGAGAATAGAATAAGCTCCCACCGTCAGTGGTCCAGTGTAACACGATTGACTCCTTTAAAAACAAACTCGACCGTTACTTCCTTCAACTTAGTTTTAACTAGAGTAGAAAAGCAACGTTTTGGAGCCTTCTGATTAGTGTAGATTCACTTAGGTTTAAGGACAGACCACCTAGTCTGGACCATGGGGTCTGTGTGGTCTGATTTTCTATGTAAATCTATGTAATATTCTCTCTCTCTCTCTCTCTCTCTCTCTCTCTCTCTCTCTCTCTCTCTCTCTCTCTCTCTCTCTCTCTCTCTCTCTCTCTCTCTCTCTCTCCTCATTATTTAACAAATTAGTTACATCAGCGGAGGCACTCGACAGCTCACTTTGAAGCCGGGTTGCATAAAAAAGAGCATTATTTACCTTCCGGAGCGGCGAGGCTGATGAATGTGTCGCATTGCTGCTGCAGGTGATGTGATCCCTCTTGCAGCAGCGAGGCTCACGGCGCGTTCTGAAACGAATCAATACATGTGAATATACCTGAATCGCAAACACTAAAACTCCAACAGACACTTCAGAACATAACTGCTGACTGGAGAGAGTAAAAGTAATAAATGGATGTAATATTCAGGGATGTGAAAGCTTATTAAAGAAAAATAAATGAAAAAAAGTGACAAGCATTTCTCTCGTCAGGGCCATTGTAAAGTTTATATTTTTTACAAACTGATCTGTGTTAACGTGAATCGGCTACAACGATAAAGACAAATCTGGAAAATGGGATGGAAAATGGAAAAAAAAACTCGTTCTTGAATAATTACGGCTTGAATATTAGTTCCTTTGATACTGGGAATTTTATGACTACATCGGATCACGTCGTTATATTGGAAGTAAGACATGCTATATTCCGATTATACTCTGTTAAAAATGAATTAAATATTGCTGTTCCAAGCGAGTTCAATGTTAATATAGTTTAGAAGGTCTTGATATCTTATACCTCTCTGTCTCTGACTCTCTGACTCTCTGAATCTCTCTCTCTCTCTCTCTCTCTCTCTCTCTCTCTCTCTCTCTCTCTCTCTCTCTCTCTCTCTCTCTCTCTCTCTCTCTCTCTCTCTTTTTTCTTTCTTTATTTTTACATCTTACATATTGCAAATGAGTACATATGTCGATGAGCGGGCAACGGCCCGCCGCTGGGGGGAGTGTCAGGGCCACCCTGGTGGCTAGTCGGGTCACATCACACACCCTACTCCCTACAGCGGGGAGTATAGCGGTGTGCGGTCAGCGTGGAGGAGGGGCGGTCTGCACCACCTCCAGGAGTCGCGGTAGTGTTGTCTGAGCCCGCCGGAGCACAAGGGCGGCTCTCGCCTCCTCGTCCTGCGGGTCCTCGGTGGGCTGCTGTCTGAGTTGGGCCGTGGCGGGGCAGTACAGCAGGTAGTGGACCAGGGGGCGATGAGCGACGGCTTCGCAGTGCTCACACCGCCGGCCCGCGAAGTCGTTCCTCATCTCCTGGAGCGTGCGGTAGCCAAGCCGGAGGCGGTGCAGCGTCACCTGGTCTGCCCTATCCAGCTCCCGGCCGGGGTGAAGTGGCCGGTGGTCGGTGGCCCTGGCGTACCAAGCACCCTGCCGCGAGTGCCGCTCAGCCTGCCTATGTAGGTCCTCTGCGGAGCAGGCGGCAGCGCGTCTGGCCTGTACTTTAACCTGCTGCAGGCTGGGCAGGACATTGCTGGTTATGGCTGGCATGCTGGTGGCTGCACGGGCCGCTGCATCGGCTGCCTCGTTCCCACGCAAGCCTACGTGGCTGGGCAACCAGTTTAGTTTGACGTGCCGCCCCTGTGCGGCGATGCTCTGGGTAAGGCCCAGGATGGTGGTGACGAGCCGCACGTTGTCAGCCGGTGGACGCCATTGCTGCAGGACCTGCAGGGAGGAGCGGGAGTCGGTGTGCAGCACGACAGGCCCCTCCCGGTGCTGCAAGGCGTGCTCCAGGGCATGCTTGATGGCCAGCAGCTCGGTTTGTAAGGTGGAGCAGTGATCTGACGTACTCCACGACAGCGTCTCTCTGCCGGTGACAACCGCCGCGCCTGTCGCGCCTCTCTCTGGGTCGACTGAGCCGTCGGTGTAGTAGACCGCACAGCTCCCCGCGTTGGCCTGAGCCACCACCATGAGCGCGTGCTGCAGGAGTTCCCCCTGTGTGCACCGCGCCTTGCTGGCAGGCAGCTCTCTTATGATGATCTCGGCGGTGAACCGGTGAACAGGTCCCGCCTCTGTGGCAAGACTCTGCAGAGCGCCGCTCGTGCCACCGACTCCCTGTCTTGGTGGAGGACCCTGGCCACTCGGCAGGCAACGATCTGCTGGACCCTGCTGGCCAGGGGCACGAGGCGGCTCTCGCTCTGCATTACACCGCTGCTGGCCCAGCCCGGCGCCTCGAGCATGGTCCTCATGGCCTTGTTTTGGAGTACTTTGATCCTCCTTTGCTGTGTGGGGGACAGCGCAATGAGGACAGGCGCACTGTAGTCAATGAGTGCCCGCACAGCCTGCACGTAGAACAGACGCAGGACTGGAAACGTGGCGCCTGCACGCGTTCTTGTCATGGCCCTCATAACGTTCAGCCTCGCTTGGGTCCTCTCCCTCAGGTATGTGGCCTGCTTGATGAAGGACAGGCCCTTGTCGATCCACACCCCCAAGTACTGGTAGGCGGGGGTCCAGGCCAGCCTGACGTCTTGTATGAAGAGTTGGGCGTCCTGGGGGGCGGCCTTGAACATCATGGCCCTAGGCTTCTCAGCAGATACCTTGAACCCCAGCTCCCTGCACATTTCGCAGACAAGATCGAGGGCCTGCTGGACCCTGGCGACCTTGTTGCCGGGACCGGTGACGACCAATACAAGGTCGTCGGCGTAGCTGAAAAGAGCGGTGCCCTCCCGGAATGGCAGGCTGACCAGTTGGTCCATCAGCATCTTGAAGAGGGAGGGACTGAGGATTCCGCCCTGTGGTGTGCCTTTTTCCAGCTCCCGATAGGCGGAGCTCAGCCCCTGGAACCTGACTCAGGCGCGCCTGTGCTGGAGGTAGTCCTCAATCCAGGAGATGAGCCGTCCCTGGATGCCCTTGCACACGAGCGCGGCCAGGATAGCGTGAGCGCTGGCAAGCTCGAACGCCTTCTCCAGGTCCAAGAAGACAGCAACGACAGGACGGTTGTCGACGAGGCTCAGGAGGACCATGATGCTGTCAGAAGTGCCTACTCCTTTGGTGAAGCCAAATACGTGCGGGTGCAGGGGCCCCAGGCGCCACTGCAGTCGAGTGAGTATCATCATCTCCGCAGTCGTGACCGTGCAGCTCATCAGAGAGATAGGTCGTGGCTTGGTGGGCTCCCTGGGCTTGGGTATGAGCTGGATGTCCGCCGTCTTCCACACGACGGGAAGGCGGCCTTCCCGCCAGGAGGGCCAGTACTGCCTCATCTCCGGCAGGCCTGACCTGAGCCAGCATGGAGTACGTGATGCCGTCGGCGCCAGCCGCAGTGTCTCGTCTCTTCCTGGCCTGCACCAGCTCGTGGCGAGTGAAGGGTTGGTCGGTGACGTTCTGTCTGCCCCGCGCCGCCGCGATGGCAGCCACGCGCCCCGGCCTGAGGTCGGCCTGAAGCCGACGCACTTGTGCTGGAAGCTGCACGCTGGAGCCCCGCGAGACGAACATGTCCACCAGCCTCTCAGCTCCCTGCTGTGGCTGGGGGTGTGCGGGAGGTCTACTCAGTCTCTTTCCGGAGGCAGTGTTGATCTTGGCCCAAAGGTCGCCCAGGCTGGTGTGCTGATTGAAGCTGGCGCACCACTCGAGCCATTTCGCCTCTTTGACGCGCCGTGTAACACGGCGGGCGTGCTGCACCACCTCCCGCAGCAGCTCAAGGTTGGTGGGGGTCGGCCGCCTACGGTAGAGTTTTCGGTGGATGTTGATAAGGTGGTTCTGCTCCCGGACCTCTTCGTTGAAGAACCACCAATCCCTTCGGTAGCGGTGACCAGGGGCCTTCCTAGGGATTGCTGATTCCGCTGCCCTCTCGACGACCGCCGTGAAGTCTCGTTCACGATGGTCCAAGTCATCCGCCGGCTCATACGTGCTCCACCAGTGGCTGAGGGCGTCCCGGAACTTGACCCAGTTCGCTTTTTTTACGTCCCACTGGGGCTGGAGAAGAGGCAGTGGCGGCAGGCCCACTCTCAGGGTGGTGGAGAGAGCGTAGTGGTCGCTGGCCTGCGTGGGGTGAACCCGCCGTGATGAACCTGTTGTCAGGGCACGAGAGACCAGCGTCAGGTCTAACCTGCCCCCGCGGACGTGGGTGGCCTCTCCGTTGTTGAGGAGCACTACTTCAGGAAGGTCCTCCAGCACGGCTGCCAGGTGTCGACCCGCGGGGTTCGGGCGGGAGACGGACTGCAGTATCGGGTGGTGGGCGTTGAAGTGACCGACCACAAGCATGTTGACGTCGGTGGCAAGTGACAGCACCTCCCCAGCCTCCAGTTGCCTCACCGAGCCGCTGTAGATGTTGTAGATGGCCACCTCGAGTCGTGGAAGCTGCAGTTGCACAGCAACAACGTCTACGCCCTCACCGCAACTCACTGGGTCCGTGATCCTATGGTGCGGAATGCTGCTGCGCACAATCACCATGCAGCCGCGTCTTCCTCCCGCCCCACACGGGAGAAAGTGTACAGTGTAGCCCGCCAGCCTCCACTCAAAGTGTGCTGGCACCAGTGTATCTTGCAGGAGCACTAAGTCAAGGTCCTCCTCCACAATGGCCTGGAGAATCTTAGGCCTTTTGTTGCGCAGCCCCTGCACGTTCCACTGGAGCACCCGGAGGCTGTCGAGCTGTGTGTAGTTCCTATGGTAACGCTCTTCCATCGTCAGCGGAGTCGTGGTTGCTGCTTACGGAGCTGGCGGGTGAGATGGTGAGTTCTGCGTCGGCTTTGAAGGCGTCCATCATCTCCTGCCTGATGACGTCCTCGAGCTCCCCCGTGCCGGCGGGGAGGCCGGTCATCTCACCCAGGATTCGCCTCACAACCCGCGCCATAGCGCAGGTCATCCTCTCTAGGTCTTCTCCGGAAACGCCAGGCACCATCCACCGCGACGATTGGTCAGGAGACGGGAACGGGGTTGGGGCAGGTCTCTGCTCTGCGGGCGTGACCATGGCCATGACATTCGTGGCCGGGGCGAGGGCGAGAGCTCCGTACACTTCAGGCTGCGACGAGTGGGCATAAGACGAGGGTGGGGCTCGCGCCGGCCCTGCGGGCGCGGACAGGGCGGCAGGAGCCTGTGCTACCGGCTGTTGTTGTTGTTGTTGTCGTAGTCTCTGCTTCCGCCTTGCTGTCTTCCCGGGCCGGCGTGCTTCCTGCTGCTGGTGTGCGGACTGTGGCTGCTGCTGTTGCCGTCCCTGCCGTTGCTGATGGTGATGTTGCTGCTGTTCCTGCACCTGGCTGGCAGTGCCCTGGGAGGTCTGGGCGGCCCAGGTGCGGGAGACAGGTCCCTGGGCGGACGGAGGCGGAACCCCCCAGGCTGGGCGGGTTGGCGGAGGGGCGGGGACAAAGCGATCTCGCCATGCCTTACCGCGCTGAAGCAGGACTTGCTGGTGCTGCTGCCGCCCTTCACCACGCTGGTCACCCCCCTGCGGGTGCCGCCCCCCAGGCAGGAAGCCGGCGTAGTCGCTCGGGGCACCGCAGGTTCCAGGCGTGATGCCTTTTGTTGCAGTTGGGGCACTTGGCTGCGGTGACTGCTTTGGCCTTGAGCTTTTGAATGCAGTCTTCCGTGGCGTGCGGCTGGCTACACACGCCACATTTGACAGGGAGACTGCAGCGACCCTGAAGGTGGTTGTACCGCTGGCAGCGGTAGCATCGCAGGGGTTCCTTCCCGTAGCTCCGGAGCGGGAACCTGCCCCAAACCCCCAGGGTCCAGCCTCTCCGGGACCACGCCCACGTAGTCCACCAGGACCTGGCGAGTCGGTGCTTTGTCTCGGACGGCACGGAGCCGCTCTGCAGAGGCAAAGCCTCCAAGAGGATTTGCACAAAATTTCAGCTTGGTCGGATAGATGGGAGATGCCCTTTAACGTAGATAAGTGCCAGGTCCTTCAAGTTGGAACGAGGAATAAGAAGTTTGATTACGAAATGCGCGGCGTTAAACTCAAAAGCGTTCAATGCGTCAAGGACTTGGGGGTCAAAATAGCGTCAAACCTCAAATTCTCACAGCAATGCATCGATGCAGCAAATAAAGCGAACAGAATGTTGGGTTTCATTAAAATAAACTTTTTATTTAAGAATAAAGATGTAATACTCCCGCTCTACAACAGTTTAGTCAGACCCCACTTGGAATATGCGGTACAGTTTTGGTCTCCCCACCATGCAAAGGATATTGCTAAATTAGAAGGTGTTCAGCGTCGGGCAACGAAAATTATCCCTTCCTTGCGCAACAAATCCTACGAAGAAAGGCTTTCTACCCTTAACATGTTCTCTTGAGAAACGTCGCCTCCGAGGAAAACTGATCGAATGTTTTAAAATACTTAATGGTTTCACGAATGTAGACAGATCAACATTGTTTATGATCGATGACACTTTGCGCACGAGGAACAATGGCGTAAAACTCAGATGTAGACAAGTAAATTCAGACTGCACCAAATTTTTCTTCACCAACGTTGTAGTGCGAGAATGGAATAAGCTCCCACCATCAGTGGTCCAGTGTAACACGATTGACTCCTTCAAAAATAAGCTCGACCGTCACTTCCTTCAACTTAATATCAACTAGAGTAGAAATGCAACGTTTTGGAGTCTTCTGATTAATGTAAAATCACTTAGGTTTAAGGACAGACCACCAAGTCTGGACCATGGGGTCTGTGTGGTCTGATTTTCTATGTAAGTCTATGTAAATCTCTCTCTCTCTCTCTCTCTCTCTCTCTCTCTCTCTCTCTCTCTCTCTCTCTCTCTCTCTCTCTCTCTCTCTCTCTCTCTCTCTCTCTCTCTCTCTCTCTCCTGGACGCTAATCCTTGTTACTCCTAACTCATTTTCACTTCAACTCTTTGTCCAATTCTATTTCCCTTTCTCTCCCTCTCCGTCTCCCTCTCACTCTTCGCCACTAATCTTATATTCCTTGCTCAATGTCGCACTCTCTTTCCCTCCTACGCTCCCCACCATTTTTGCTTATTTCCTTTCCTCCTCTCTCCCACCTCTCTCTTTACTATCTCTTCCCTTCACATCAATCATTGTCTAAGTCTACCTTTTCACACCTTGCCGGCTTTTCTCTCCACCTCACAGCTGCCGTTACCAGATGAAAGAAACAGTAGTCGATACAAAATATCAATCAAATTATATATTTTCTCCATTTTCCTTGTTTATTATTTTGCTGTTCCTTTTCTCCCTTTTTCTTTCTCTCCTTTCTTACTTATTCTACAATCTCGGATGTGCCTCACCTCTGCCTTTCTCTCCCCTTGCTTTCCGTTTATCCAACAGTTTTCCTCTTTTTCGTCTTCAAACGTGCTCCGTTACAATAGTTTATAGAGCAGTGCGCGCTCCGTATTAGACAGAACTCGTCTTGCCGCTCAGTATTTCCCTGTTCTCCTCTCATTGTTACCATAATTTTATGTCTCCTCGCTTTGCACATCACAGTCCATTTAGCGTACGTTGGGTAAAAGTTTCTGTTTCGTTTTTCTGTTTGTGTGAAAGTTAATAATCCTCTTTCCATCAGAGTTTGCCAGACAACAACTTCTCTCCCCGCCGTGCACCCAAGTTCCCCCCTCCATCCCTCCCTCCTCATACTTATTCTCGCTCATGTCCCGTCCGGTTCTCGTCCCCCGTTTCTATTTATCTACTACCAACGGCGTAGTCATTTATCATACCACACTAACATTTTTATATATATATATATATATATATATATATATATATATATATATATATATATATATATATATATATATATATATATATATATATATATATATATATATATATATATATATATATATATATATATATATATATATATATATATATATATATATATATATATATATATATATATATATATATATATATATATATATATATATATATATATATATATATATATATATATATATATATATATATATATATATATATATATATATATATATATATATATATATTATATATATATATATATATATATATATATATATATATATATATGTATATAAACAGACTGGAGGCAGACGACGGAGGAAGACTTGGCCTTTCCCTTATCATACACAAATCCCATGCTCCTCACTCTTTCCCTCCTTCCTTCCCTCCCTCACTCCCTCCATGTACACTCCCACATTCCTCTTCCCTTCACCCCGCTCTCCTCTTTTCTCTACCTTGTAAAACTCACTGCGTAAGACACGGATGAGAGGGGCTTGTGGCCGTTCCACCAAATAATGAGGGCGGGGGGGAGGCGGGGGAGCTCGCGGCACAGCACGTAAGTCGCAGCTCCGTGCCCGCCGAGGCTGCCGCGCCGGGGCTCAGGATCCTCACTGTCACCGGCGACACCGTAGCGGGGTAGAGAAACAGAAATAGATAGATAGATAGACTAAGACAGTCGCAAAGAGATAGATAATTTATTAATCTCAAAATACAACACACAGTACAATCTTAATGTTTTTTGACTTATGAAAAATATATGACTAGCGGTTTAATTCGGTTAATGAAATGTTACTTTTTTTTTTTACCGAAGAGAGCCTGTTCTTTTTTTTTTTTCTTTTTTAGCTTATTATTTAAAGTGGAAGTGTCCCTGGAAGTTATCTGACTCGCGTTGAAAGCTTTGTCTGTTATAGTTTCTGCGTTGAACTTATTTTCGGTGTTTTTAACAACTAACAAACATCGTTATCCTAGTATTCTTCTGTATCGTTTTCAAAGTAGGATTCTTTACTTGGAATGTCTTCTCATATTGGCTGGGACCAACGCGCGTATTTCTTTTAGTTAACGGAAAGCGAGTCTCAGGATCTCCTCCAACTTCCCTGCATTCATCCCGCTCGGGTGTCGCGTTTCAGGACCATTTGGAGTACAGGGAAGAGGCAGGGGTCGTGTGGTACACTCAGGAACAACATTCTCTTGTCGACATTCCTATTTCCTACAACTGAAGTACATCCAGGAAGGGAATTTCATGACATCCCCAACTCAAATTGATTACTTTTCTTAAACTTCTTTTGTACCTCACTTTATGGGCACAGATCTTTGTTGACTTTTTGCTGTTTGTCTGTTTTCTCTCTTGAACTGCCTCCTTTAAAGTTAAAGAATGAAAAAATACGTTGTCAGTCCACGAAACAAGTTAAGTGCGCAAAGCAGCAAATCTGTAAACAAAAGTATATCACCGTGACGAAATTAAGCTAACAACGAACATCGAGCAAGGAAGTAAATCGGCGGCCATTAAACGAAGGAGAGCGACACGCTTGCCTTAAAGCCGTCACTAATGGGTCTGGGAACGTGCATGCCTGTGTGTGTGTGTGTGTGTGTGTGTGTGTGTGTGTGTGTGTGTGTAATAATAATAATAATAATAATAATAATAATAATAATAATAATAATAATAATAAATGGTTTAATTATTTGTAGGCAGCCATAAGCCTGAAAATACACAAAAATACCATACAATGAGTTTCATGTGGTGAGTAATGGGGGAAGTGGGGAAGGGTGGTGTGTGTGTGTGTGTGTGTGTGTGTGTGTGTGTGTGTGTGTGTGTGTGTGTGTGTGTGTGTGTGTGTGTGTGTGTGTGTGTGTGTGTGTGTGTGTGTGTTGGGGTGGAGGGGTCATGTGATCATGGAGGTGTTAATGACCCTCACAAGCGTCGGTATCCCACTAAGCCGATATCTGTCCGTGCGAGTTTTGACCGGGACGATATTTTTTTTTTTATTTTGGGGGGGGGGGGGGGGCCACCGCCCGGGCTGGGCTATTAGGCCATATTTATTTGCTTTTTTTGTATGTTTTGCTTATTTTGTTGTTGTAGTTGTTTATTTTTATTATCATCATTCACACAGTCATTTTTATAACCAGCATTCACACAGTCATTTTTATAATCATCATTCACAGTCATTTTTATAATCATCATTCACACAGTCATTTTTATTACCACCATTCACACAGTCATTTTTATAATCATCATTCACACAGTCATTCATTCAGCACAAAAGGTAGGTCATGCCTCACCAATCTCTTGTCCTTCTACAATAAAGTATTTGAGGCGGTTGACAGAGATGAAAATTATGATGTAATCTATCTTGATTTTAGTAAAGCGTTTGACAAAGTTCCTCACCAACGACTGTTGCTTAAATTGCAGGCTCACGGAGTAGAGGGTAAAGTTTTGAACTGGGTCAAGGCGTGGCTTAGCAATAGGAAGCAAAGAGTGCAAATCAATGGTAAAAGATCTGACTGGGGATGTGTTACGAGTGGGGTCCCACAAGGTTCGGTATTAGGTCCACTTTTGTTTATTATTTATATCAATGACTTAGACACAGGAATTATTAGTGATGTTAGTAAATTTGCAGATGATACCAAGATCGGTAGAGTAATTGAGTCGGATCAGGACGCTAGTATTCTCCAAGGTGAACTCAACAGATTATATGACTGGGCGGATAAATGGCAGATGGAGTTCAATGTAGGGAAGTGCAGTATTCTGAGTGTAGGTAGGAACAACCCCTCACATAACTATTGCTTAAATGACACTCTCATAAGTAGGTCTGGGTGCGAGAGGGACTTAGGGGTCTTAGTGAGCTCTGATCTCCGTCCAAGGGCACAATGCATTCAAGCTAGAAATCGAGCTAATAGGGTACTGGGATTTATTTCAAGGAGCGTAAGCAACAGAAGCCCCGAAGTCTTCCTCAAACTATATTTAGCATTAGTTAGACCTCATCTTGACTATGCGGTTCAGTTCTGGTCACCCTACTATAGAATGGATATCAAAATGTTAGAATCGGTGCAGAGGAGGATGACTAAGATGATTCAGGGGTTGAGAAACTTGCCATACGAGGAAAGACTCAAACAGTTAAACTTGCATTCTCTAGAAAGGCGAAGGGTGCGTGGAGACATGATCGAGGTTTATAAATGGATGAAGGGCTTTAATAAGGGAGACATTCATAAGGTTTTGTTGGTAAGAGAACCGGGTAGGACACGAAGTAACGGGTTTAAACTGGATAAATTCAGATTCAACAGGGACATAGGCAAAAATTGGTTTACTAATAGGGTGGTGGATGAGTGGAATAGGCTTAGCAGTCATGTGGTGAGTGCCAATACAATTGTCACATTCAAAAATAGACTAGATAAATTCATGGACAGCGATATTAGGTGGGGTTAGATACACGGGAGCTTAGGGTCAAAGGAGCTGCCTCGTACAGGCCTACCGGCCTCTTGCAGACTCCTGCGTTCTTATGTTCTTCTTATGTTCTACACTCTTCATTACATCCGGGGTACCTAACCAAAGCTAACTAAGCAGGGGTGGGCAGGGACATACATGCACACAGCATTCACACACACGGGGCTGTGTGGCCCAGCAATAGACCAACATCGCATATAAATATGAGATCGCATATATATCAATTTTTTATGTATCACCTGCTGATTATCGCGTGTACCACAACAGTAACAATACATTGGTTTACATATTTTATATGTAAGAGTACCCTTGTATGATAAATATTTATTATTTTATATAAGATAAATTATCAATCCAGACAAAAAAAGTATACATATATTTCGGTCACATCTCGTCAATCAAGCAGGTCTCTCTTAAGAAAATCATCAACAGGTCGGTCAACTCGGGATTCCCGTCACCAAGAACTGTGTCCAAGGTGATGGGAATGTCCCTGACGCTGCAGTAGTTTACCAGTGGACCGCGTTCACGGGTAAATCTACTGCAGCGCAAGATGAGGTGACCGATGGATAGTGTATTATCACACGTTTGACATAGTGGTGGAAAGGTTCTATTAATGTAGGGGGTCAGGTGTGTGAGCCGGGTGCAGTTTAGGCTCAGCCGGCTCAAGACTACTTCCTCGCGGCGAGAGGAGCGGTTGGCGGTGCTCCACTCTCCCAGACAAGGTTTTATTGTATTTAAGGCCAGGTCGGTCCACTGACTTTGCCACAGAAGATGTATTGATGTTTTCCCAAGAGAGAGGCACGATTGAAGATCACGAGGGACTTCTCAGGTTCCCTCGAGTTCGACAGCCGATTTAGCCAAGGCGTCTGCCTGCTCATTGACGTGTATGTTGCAGTGACCAGGCACCCAGATCAGCGAGATGGACTTGGGACATGAGTGGAGTTTATTAATATTGTGGTGTCTTGTGGGTCTAGTGGGGGGAGGGAGGGCGGGTGGGAGTAGGTCTCTATGACGGGGGTTGTGTAGGAGGGACTTGCCGAATTTGGTTAGGTTTGTCTGGTATCGGTCCTGTAGGGTGGGCATATTCAGCTGGGTGAGTGCATGCTCGTAGTTAGTGTAAGAATTGCCCAGAATCTGTCTACATCCACGCCTTTGCACTCTCTCTAATTGGCGTTGCTGGGTCTTGTTGATGGAGGAAGCCCAAGCAGGAGAGGCGTAGAGGAGTCTGGGATGGATGAAGGTGGTGGGGGCTCCAAGTGCTTTCATGCACCTCAGCATGAAAAGTTTGTAGGGAGCCGCCCTGATGATGGTGGTGACGTGTTTGCCCCAGCTCAGCTTGCTGTCCAGGGTGACTCCAAGTAGTTTGGTAGATTTAACCACCTGCAGCCGGTGAGGGCCAACCTCCAGGGCTGGCGGTGGGATGGCAGTGGTGGAGGTGTGAAAATGCATCACCACCGTCTTGTTGGTGTTGATGGTGACGTGGTTGTCTTGCGTCCAGCTCTGCAGTCGATCCAGAATGTGTTGCAGGGGCGTATAGTCAGGGGCTGTGTTGTTGATGGAGATGCCCACTGTAGAACCATCCACGTACTTCCAGCGATGAGGGGCGTCTAACAATGCATTGTTGATCAGAATGGGTTGGAGGGTGAAGGTGCAGCCCTGATGACGCACAGCTTGGTGCCGGTGCGTCAGGAAGTCCGCCAGCCAGGATGTCAGGTGGGAGGGCAGGCCGATGTTTATGGCCTTGGTGATGACAGCGGTGTGATCAACCAGGTCGAAGGCTTTCCGAAAGTCAATAAAGGCGAGGGCAGAGGAAGTTTTTTCTGGTTTCCAGGTTTTTAAGAATGAAATCAAGGAGACTAATAAGGCAATGTGTTGTGGAGGAGGCTCTAACGTTGCCGAACTGCCTCTGATCAATTTTGTAATGAATAGTATCATATGCCCAGCTAAATACAAAGTATTCACAAAGCAGGCTCGAGATTGGAGTGATGGTAATGGGTCTTAGTTTATTAAGTGAGGTGGGGTTGGTGACTTTGGGGATGGGAGTGACGAATGAGGTTTTCCAATCTGTGGGGCATTTGCTCTGAGTGAGGGAGGCATTTATGATGGAGGCAAGGGGGGTAGCAAGTTCATAGGAAAACTCCTGATAAAGCTTTATGGGTAAATCTAGAGGTGTGGTAGACCTTTTGAGTTTGAGAGATCTGAGCTTCTCGGCAACTTGAAACTCTTCCACGGAGGGAGGATTAGACGGGGATGGTAGGTAGGCGGGGAGGGAGGCAAGGTCTAGGGGGGTAAGGCTTTGACAGATAGAGGAAAAGTGAGAGTTAATCAGTTCAGCTGTCTCAAGGGGGGAGGAGGAGGAGGGGAGAAAAGGGAAAGCCGACGACGGGTTTCCCAGGCCACTCAAATGGCGTATCTTGGAGAACAACTTGCTGGTGTTATTGCCCTCCAGGTGTTGTAGTTCTTGGGGGTAGTACTTCTTCGCCACTGCGATTTCCTGATGCCTGTGTTGCGAAGGGCCCTGTATCTTGCTCGGTCCGTGAGGAAGGCGCGGTTCCTTTGGTGCATTAAGGCCTTAATCCTGGAGGTCATCCAAGGCAGGTCGACTGGGTGGGTGTGTTGTGTCTTGGTGGGGAAGAAGTGGTGGTACGCCTGAGTGATCGTGGCGAGGTAGTTGTTCCACTTCTCCGTGACGTCACGAACGGTAAGGACTGCCTAATCTGCCCAATCCGGTGTCGGGCGGGTGGTCCTCTTGGCCGTTTCGCACCTCCGTGATATGGTAGGGGAGGGCGTCCACAGGACTGAGGTGTGATTGCTTCGGCCCATGGGGGGAGTGGCTGAGGGGGGGAGTACCAGTCCGTCAGGTCAGTGAGGATAAGGTCCAGCGTGTTCCTTTCGTGCGTGGGAAAATTAACAAATTGTGTGAGGCACAGGTGGCTGGTAACGTCCGCAATGTCTAGTTCATTGAAGTCCCCACACAACACGAACTTAGCGCCGAGGTACCTAACACGTGTAGCGTCCACTGTATTGATGAGATGGTTCACTAACGCAGGGCCGGAGGGAGAGCGGGGTGGATGATACACTGTACATAGTATGATGGTGTCAACCTGGCGGGGGTGGCGGGAGGGGGTGGCTTTGATCCACATTGCCTCCACCTCATCGGGAACGTCCACATCGAGCACTGAGGGGTTGAAAGTGTTTCGGCACCACACTAGTACTCTACCGCCTCTCCTGCCCTCTCTGAGGCGGGAAAACACACTGTACCCGTCCAACTGGCACAGCTCTGCGGTCCCTTGCCAGGGTTCCGTTATTGCCACTATGTCCGGGTTGATGGTACTCACTATGGTAATAACCTCGTCGAGCTTGTTGTTCAGGGAGGTGACGTTCGACATCAGCACTGAGGGGAGGTTGTACCACACGCGCGGCACTTCAAAGTGTTTGTACTCGCTATGCTTTACTGTATTAGTCACTGCGCGTACACTCGTAATGGTATTGATGGCTCGCTGAACACAGCACCCTGCACGGCGGCCATGGCTACGAAATAGGTTCAGTGTTTTTAGTGTGTCGATGGCCTGTAAGGGGGGGGGGGTATCCAGCTCCACGCCTGAGGAAGCGAAGGAAGTGTAAAGAGTAGCGGTAAGCCATAGTGCACCGCACTGCACTGTCCGATGATGGTGTAGGTGACTGTACGTAGGACTGGGCGGGGGAAAGTGTAGTGGTGACGGTGAGGATGAAGATGCGGGTGAGGAGGGTCACAGGCGACCCTCTAGCGGCTACACGGAGCGCGCGCGCGCTCTCTCTCTCTCTCTCTCTCTCTCTCTCTCTCTCTCTCTCTCTCTCCTAATATTGACGCTTCACTTCCTGCTCCCACAACTAAGACTTTCTGGCAGCTTCCGCGGGAGTTCGTTTCCCTAAGCACAGTATGTACGAGTCCTCTGTACGCGCAGGTTCTTATTCCCTTCTCCCACATAGCGCACTCCCTTGCCTTCTGTATCAACACCTTTGGGTCATAAAGTCTAAGGATTTGACTGACAAACGAGGTAAGGGGTTTTCCTACAAGCTAAAGACAGTCGCTTCAGAAGAGTATGAGAAAATATATCTAAGAAAGCAAGTGAGATATTGCGGGCAGGGACGGTTGGATTCCCCTCTGGCTTGTTCCGTTGTTTGGATGTTCACGAAAAGGTATAAATCACGTATGTGTAACGAAGTATATAACGACGTAATTCGCAAGACCACAAGGAGGTGAATCAGAATGAGAAAGGAAAAAGGAGCTTGTTTCTTGGCTTGAATGGGCATAAACATGTATCCATTTTTGTGTCCATTAAACTGCATTGAATGGCTTAGTGTTTGGGGTATTCTCCATTTCTATTTCTAGCCTTGAAAACAAGCAAATCCTAAATCAGAGTATGAAAACCAGTATGAAAATCAGCCAAGGACAGGTAATTCCGTGCAGGTGTATTTAGAAGTCAGCAAATTGCATATGAGTACGTAAAACATTGTAATGGTCACGTTAGTCTCTGTATCATGGTTGAGACAAAATAGCAGAGCTGGGACTACCGATTGACATTTGGGATCGGTACTACCGGCGGTAGATTACTGCTACCGATACCGATCATTCGGTATTTTGAAGAAACTACCGAATACCGCTACCGATCGCATGATTGGCAGTCAATCGGTATCGGTAGATTGAAAAAGCGAGCGCGGGACTTTTTTGTTAAGACTTAAGAGAAGACGACCCCGGCAAAATGAAACGGACAAGTTTCAACACGTTCGAGCGCATCTATGGGAAGCAGTTAGCAGGAAATTCCAGGTATTACTTTGACGTCATCACGCTTAGCCAATCACCGGCCGTTCTGGGCGTTCTCAGCCAATCAGAGGCAGCCACGACCTAGCAGATTCTCGCTCCCGCCAAAAGTTTTGGCGGGAGCCCCACTCTTGTTTGGCCTGCCGACGCGAGTAGCCTACACCTACGCTCTAGCTCCTACGCTCTCGACAACGTGCTCAGCCTCATCGCCTAGTGTTTTAAGTGGCAGTGTTTTTAAGTCCACCCGCCGCGGCAGCAGCACTTAATCGTTTTGTGCTTTTAACTTTTCAAGTGATTTTCCTTTTTTAAACTTTATTTTACATTAAAAAAGTTTTTTAATCTACCGATACCGAATCTATACCGATCGGTAGATTTCTGAAAAATCTACCGATCTACCGATACCGATTGGACGCGGCTCGCTACCGACTACCGATACCGGTGGTAGATTTTTTCTACAGAATCCCAGCTCTGCAAAATAGTATTCTGTTTAGATACACAGCTGCTTAAACTAGGTTAGGCAGAAAAAAGTGTTATGTCGAGCGGCCAGGTACAGCATACATGACGGGGCAGCTGTATGTCAGGCCCACGCACGTACAGAATAACTATGAATTAGGTGAAGGGAAGCAAGCCAGCCCATCCCTCCACCGCCTCCATCAGCAGGCCCCCGCGGAGCCGCTGGGCCGAGCGGAGCGATAATGTGGTGAATGTTTTTGTGGCTTTCACTCGGGGAAATTAATTTGCAGAATAAATACTAATTAATTTCTTGTGCGATTAAGTTTAGGCTGTTCACTGATTTTTTTTCTACATCTCCACAAAGAAAAAAAATCAATAAGCTTGAATATTTTTCCACCTCCCAACTTTTTCCATTAGACGAGGGTCACGTGTCAACGCCTGCCCCTCACACACGCCTCGCCCTCAGGGAAGGTGAGAGACGGCATGACGGGCCCTGATGCACGTGTCTCAAGGGCTGCCGACGCCGCCGCCTTCCCCGCGTCTCGCCCGCCACACAACTTTAGTCATTATCGCCACTGCCTCGTGCCGGGCGTTGCCTTACGTCCCAGACACGGTAAAGGACGGAAAGCACTCGCCTGGAAACTGATTAGCCACGTTTTAACAGTATTAAACCATTAGCCTCAGTTGATCACGGTGAGGTGCCGGATAATGACCGCCTTAATGAGCTGGTGAGATAGGTAAAGCTAGACCTTCCCTGCACACACCCTGCCGACCCTCCCATTCACATACCTGGCCTGAATGGCTTTTCCTTACTTTCATCTCATGTTGCTTATTATATTCCTTTAATTAAGCAACAAAGTAGTTTTTTTTTCTTCATTCTACGAACACTACCTTCCTTTTGATCGTTCGTGAATCATTTTTCTTACATAATCATTTTTCTTTGTCATCTTGCGCCCTGCATGGTCTTACTGGGCATCTCTTCGACCGCTCTTTCTTTCCCTATAATATTTCACCTCCGTGCACACTGTCTTCCTGATTATTAGCGCTTAAATAAGAACATAAGAACATAGGGAAACTGCAAGAGGCCGGGTGGCCTACACAGGGCAGCTCCAGAGTCCCCCCACTACTCACGATGGGCGAGGTGTAGTAACAGGGGTTACAGGTAGAGGCTTGATCCTCGTTATACCGGCGGTACTAAGCACGCATCCAGTACCCCGTCACCTTACTGCACCCACACCTCACTGCCACCTGTCGTTCTCGTCCATGTAGCTATCCAGTCTACTCTTAAAACAAGCTATCGTCCCTGCACTAACTATGTGATTGCTGAGTCTATTCCATTCCCCCACCACCCTATTACTAAACCAATGCTTGCCTATATCTCTCTCAAATCTATACTTTTCTAATTTAAATCCATTACTGCGAGTTTTATCCTGCTGGCTAATTCTCAGTACTTTACTTATATCGCCTTTGTTGTAACCCTTGACCCATTTGAATACTTCTATCAGATCTCCCCGCACTCTTCGTCTCTCTAGTGAATGTAAGTTTAGATGTTTCAGCCTATTTTGATATGGGATGATCCTCAGCCCCTGAATCATTTTGGTCATCCTCCTCTGAACTGATTCTAGCAAGTTGATGTCCATTCTGTAGTGTGGGCACCAAAACTGGACAGCATAATCTAAGTGTGGCCTAACTAACGCTAAATAGAGTCTGAGGATGACCTCTGCACTCCTGTTGGTTACCCTCCTGTTAATAAAGCCTAATACCTTGTTAGCCCTATTCCTCGCACTAATACATTGCTTCCTTAGTTTTAGGTCAGAGTTCACTAACACTCCCAAATCCCTTTCACACTCAGACCTGCCTATCGCTGTGGAGTCTAAACTATACCCGTGTAATGGGTTGCGTATTCCTACACTAAGTACGCTACACTTGGTGATATTAAAATTCATCTGCCATTTCTCTGACCAAGCTGACAGTTTGTTGAGATCCTCCTGCAGTGCTCTAGCATCCTCCCCTGTCCTAATAGTGCGTCTTATTTTGGTGTCATCTGAAAATTTACCTATGTCACTAGTTATCCCATTGTCTATGTCATTGATGCAGATAATGAACAAAAGCGGGCCTAAAACTGAACCTTGAGGAACCCCACTGGTAACATTACCCCATTCGGATTTTTTTACCGTTAATGGTAACCCTCTGTTTCCTGTCGCTAATCCACGCCTTAATCCAATCAAATACCTTCCCTCATATACCATGAGCCCTGACTTTATTTAACAGTCTCTGGTGAGGTACTTTATCGAAGGCCTTACTAAAATCAAGATAAACCACATCATAGCTTTCATCATTGTCAGCTGCCTCGTATACTCTATTGTAAAAGGATATAAGATTAGTGAGGCACGATTCTCCTTTAGTAAACCCATGCTGTGAGTCGTGAATTAAATTATGTGTGTCTATGTGGTCCCTAATACTATCAGCTATTATTGACTCAATCATTTTGCCTATAACTGACGTCAAACTAATCGGCCTATAGTTATCCATAAAAGATTTGTCTCCCTTCTCAAATATTGGAATAGCGTGTGCCTGCCTCCATGAAACAGGCACCACCCCTGTGTCAAGTGACTTCCTAAATACTTCTGTTAACTGCCCACTGATTTCAGTTTCACATTCCTTTATTACCCTGGGGAAAAGTTCATCTGGCCCTGGCGCCTTAGTGACTTTAAGTCTATCTATCTGTCTAATCACGAGCTCCCTACTTATGTTAATGTCGGTTAATTCTTCTGCCTCTTCTCCCCTGTAGATCTGTTCTCCCTGAGGTATACCATCTAATCTTTCTTTGGTAAATACAGTTAAGAAATATATATTTAACGCCTCGCTCATTTCCTCATCTCTATCAATCAGTGATTCTCCTGACTTAAGCGGCCCTATCTTATCCCTAACCTTGGTCTTGTAAAGCTGAAAGAAGCCCTTTGGATTGGTCTTTGCTTCCCTGGCAATTCTAATCTCATAATTACGTTTTGCCATAGGTGTGTTTTCTTTACTGCTCTAGCTAAATCGCTGTAACTATCCCTTAGGTGAGTTTCCCCCCTTTTAATTCTAACATATAGTCCTCTTTTCCTTCCTATTTCAGTTTTTAGCCTGTCTGTCATCCATCGCGGGTAGTACTTACCTGTTGACCTGACTTTCCTGTGAGGTATAAACTGTTTCTGTCCTAATCTAATCTCCCTGACCAGACTATTGTACTCACCCTCCAAGCTACTGACTTGACTAGTGACCTCACCAGAGATTACCGCCCCCCCCCCCCCCTGCTCTGGGTCATGACCTACTTCTGATCTCACTCCCCTAAGCTTCTGCAGCTGCTTTCTTACTCCCTCGTAGTCTGCCTTCCTGAAGTCAGGTATTAATTTGTTACTGCTTACTCTATCCTCCCATTTAATATTAAATCTAAATTCCTTATGATCACTGTTACCTAATGAATCCGCAACCTCAATGTTGCTTATTATGTCCTCTCTATTAGTTAACAACAAATCCAAAATATTTTCTTCCCTCGTTGGTGTTCTAATTAACTGCTTAAGGAAACTGTCCTGTATCACATCTAATAAATCATGTGCCTCTTGGTCTCCGGATAAAGTATCCCACTCTATGTTCCTAAAATTGAAATCCCCAATTACACACTCATTCCTATATCTTGACGCCCTACTAATTTCTTGTAAAAGGGGTTAGCTACTGTCCCTGGTAAGGTTGGGCGGTCTGTAAAGTACTCCGATAACAAGCTTCTCCTTCCTACCTATTGTTTCTACCCAGAGGGATTATCTATTGCTATCTTCCTTGATTGAGTTGTTAATGACACACTTCTCCTCATGCTAAAAAGCCTTGGTTCAAACATACTTGTTCTCGTGCTATTAAAGATAGAGAGGCAGTTCACAAAAGGTTCCAGAGCCTTCGCACTCCTACTAACCATGAACTTTACATTTCAGCCCGGATTCGTGCCAAATCTATTCTCCGTCCTACCAAAACCTCTTTCATCAACAGAAAATGTCAACACCTCGCTTTTTCTAATTCTTCCCGTGACTTCTGGCACCTAGCCAAAAATGTCTCCACCAATTTCACTTGTTACTCTTTCCCTTCTCTCCTTAACCTTGACGGGAGCACCGCCGTCTCAGCTATCTCTAGGACTGAACTCTTCGCTCAAACTTTCTGTAAGAGCTCCACCCTGGACGATTCTGGGCATATTCCTCCTACTCGTACCCCCTCTGACTCCTTTATGCCTGTTGTTAAGATTCTTCATAATGATGTTTTCTATGCCCTCTCTGGCCTCAACTCTCAGAAGGCTTATGGACCTGATGGAGTGCCTCCTATTGTCCTTAAAAACTGTGCTTCCGTGCTGACACCCTGCCTGGTCAAACTCTTTCGTCTCTGCCTATCAACATCTACTTTTCCTTCCTGCTGGAAGTATGCCTTTGTAAAGCCTGTGCCTAAGAAGGGTGACCGTTCCAATCCCTCAAACTACCCCCCTATAGCTTTACTCTCCTGTCTATCTAAAGCTTTTTAATCAATCCTTATCCGGAAGATTCAAAAGCACCTTTGCACTTCTAACCTTCTATCTGATCGCCAGTATGGGTTCCGCAAGAGGCGTTCTACTGGCGATATTCTTGCTCTCTTAACCTACTCTTGGTCATCCTCTGTTAGCCGTTTCGGTGAAACTTTCTCAGTTGCGCTAGACATATCGAAAGCCTTCGATAGAGTCTGGCACAAGTCTTTGCTTTATAAACTGCCCTCTTTCGGATTATATCCCTCTCTCTGTTCCTTTATCTCCAGTTTCTTTTCCGGCCATTCTATCTCTGCGGTGGTAGAGGGTCACTGTTCTTCCCCTAAACCTATCAACAGTGGTGTTCCACAGGGCTCTCTCCTATCACCTACTCTCTTCCTGTTATTCATCAATGATCTTCTTTCCATAACAAACTGTCCTGTCCACTCACACGCCGACGACTCCACTTTGCATTATTCAATTTCTTTCAATAGAAGACCATGCCAACAGGAAGTACACGACCCCAGACTGGAGGCTGCAGAACGCTTAAACTCAGACCTTGCTATCATTTCCGATTGGGGTAGAAGGAAACTTGTGTCCTTCAACTCCTCAAAAACTCAATTTTTCCACCTATCAACTCGACACAATCTTCCAAACACCTATCCCCTATTCTTCGACAACACTCAGCTGTCACCATCTTCAACACTAGATATCCTCGGTCTATCCTTAACTCAAAATCTCAACTGGAACCTTCATTTCTCCTCTTTCGCTAAATCAGCTTCCTCGAGGTTGGGCGTTCTGTATCGTCTCCGCCAGTTCTTCTCCCACGCACAGTTGTTATCCATATACAGGGGCCTTGCCCGCCCTTGTATGGAGTATGCATCTCACGTGTGGGGGCTCCACTCACAGAGCTCTTCTGGACAGAGTGGAGTATAAGGCTCTTCGTCTCATCAGCTCTTCTCCTACTGATAGTCTTCTACCTCTTAAATTCCGTCGCGATGTTGCCTCTCTTTCTATCTTCTATCGCTTTTTTCACGTTGACTGCTCTTCTGAACTTGCTAACTGCATGCCTCCCCCCCTCCCTAGGCCCCGCTGCACACAACTTTCTACTCATGTTCATCCCTATACTGTCCAAACCCCTTATGCAAGAGTTAACCAGCATCTTCACTCTTTCATCCCTCACGCTGGTAAACTCTGGAACAATCTTCCTTCATCTGCATTTCCTACTGCCTATGACTTGAACTCTTTCAAGAGGAGGGTATCAGGACACCTCTTCTCCCGAAATTGAGCTCTCTTTCGGCCACCTCTTTTGATTATTTTTCTTAGGAGCAGCAAGTAACGGGCTTTTTTTTTCATTATGGTTTCCTTTTTTGTGCCCTTGAGCTGTCTCCTTTGTTGTAAAAAAAAAAAAAAATCCTGGACAAGAGGGGCCAGCGCCTGTCCCTGCAAGGCAACAGCACGTCCTCCTCCACAGACACAGGTAAGGCAGGTGTTAGTAAGCATTAGTTTGCAGAAGGAGAGAAAGGAAGGAGGAGACAGGAAAGAAACGTGGGAGAGGAAAGGACAAACAGCAGAGGAAGAGGATTTGTCTGTCTGTGCCCGTCTGTCTGTCTGTCCGTCAATATCTGCCTGTCTCTCTCTCGGCACACAATGAAAAACTTTTGCCTCCTGAGTCTCCATATTCTCGCGGCGATAAATGCACGCACCACGGACACAGTACTGCACATTTTTCACGAGGGTTTACAGCTTTTCTACATAGTTGATGGCTGTTCTCCTCCTGAGGACATGAAGTATGGTTAAACAATATAAATGAAAACTTACTCTTCGCTAAAATGGATGGACTAGTTTCTTTCATTGTGTTCTCTTCTTGGATGCTTCTTTTCATGACATTATTTTTCTGCCTAAGTTTATATTACTATCATTAGTGTTGTTATTATGTGTTGTTATTATGTATTATTATTATTATTATTATTATTATTATTATTATTATTATTATTATTATTATTATTATTATTATTATTATTATTATTATTATTATTATTATTATTATTATTATTATTATTATTATTATTATACACAGACACACACAGACAGCCAGACAGACAGACAGGGACACACACACTCACACACACACACACACACACACACACACACACACACACACACACACACACACACACAGTCTTTGAAAATAGTAAAACGTAGACTTCTCTCGTGATGCTGTTAAAACAGCAACATGAAGTTTGTTCATTAGTGCGCTAATAAAATGAAAAAAAAAAAATGAGAACCCTGAAGTGGAAAGCCTTGTGTGGCGCGGCAAGGGAAGACAACAGAATGCAGCGGCCTCGACTCATTCTCCCTCAGCTGATTTTTTTTTTTTTTTTTTTTTTATCTACGGAGATTTCAGTTTTCATATCAACTCTTGGCTTGCACCTTCCCTCACTGACCAACCTACAACTTTACTCTTCTTAATATTCTACAATGATTGGTTCAGCACTCTTATGTATCTCTAGATTGCCCGGCCTATGAAGCGTGATGGTTAGTAATTTATAATATTCGTACGACCAATCGGAAAATGTGAATGTTGAGGAAATTATTTGATGGGAGGGAGGGATCGGATGTTAGGAAACACCAGAAAGAGGGTCGAGAAAACCAGGTGAGTGACATGGTCCAGTTTTGTTCAGCAGTTTCTATATTTTTCTCATCCGTGAAAGAAGCTGAAGCCAGTCGCACCTTTTTATCCTTTCAAGCGTTTTCCCATTCACAAAACAGGATTTTAGTATTTTTACAGCACAAACTTTTTC